>NC_071518.1:26802863-26897863 GCF_027887155.1 Malaclemys terrapin pileata | reverse complement strand
TTAAAAAATAAGTTTCTTTAAAGCCCTGAATTCTGTTTATAAAAATAGCTGGTGAACATACGGTACAACATAAAAATCCATGTGGTACTGGAAAAAAGTAGAAATTACTTTAGCCTAAAACAGATGTGTGAAAGAAAACTCCTAAATATATTTTTTACTTTTGTATTTTGTGTGTGCATGAGTGTGTGTGAGAGAGATATTTTTGGTTCCTGCTAGGCTTCTTTGCAGCAAAGCCCCTTTCTAGAATTTACTTTCCTTTATTAGAGTTGCAGCTCAGCTTTGTGTGGGCCTCTGGGGGTTTTGGCCAGCCGTTGGCAATTTCTCTCAGACACCCAATTACCCCTGACGTCAATGCCGTCTCTCCCATCTCCCTTGGGTGCCCACATTTTTTCCTTTGTAACACTAATAGCTGACTAGCTAAGTGCCTGTTATTTCCTTGGCAGAAGATTTGATTGTGTTTTGGGCCGGATACTAAATCCAAAAACTATGTAAAAATGTCAATAGGTGAGTGCACATTGATTTCGGTTAGTCACAGTGATATTTGAGCCCCTTTGGGGGCTCTGTCTGGGGAAGTATTTTACAAGAAAGATAATATAACAGAAAATTACTGGAGCTGCACAGGTCTCTAGTGGATTTCTTAGGGGCCTGCTAAGTTTCTGTAGAATCAACAAATGCTTTATTAATCTAAATTTGTGGTTTTGTTCTTTATTCTCTTCAGAAGGTTTGAGTTTTAATGATGAAGCTCCGATGGAGCGGAGTTGGAATGTGCAGGCCTGCACTTTGGCTCACTAGTGGGAGAACCCTTACTGAGTAATGAACTCCCAGTGGATTGTGGGAGTAATGCAGCACTGTTTCCATGCCTGGTTCCCAGGGACTGCTGAACAGCCGTTTGGCCCGTTTCTTGCCAGGCAGAGGTCTGTGTGAGCAGATAAAGTAGAGGGAGTGAGGGACTCTCTGACAGCTGTGCTGGGCCGGAGCTGACTGGGAGCGGCTGATAAGGGCCCAGCAAGGAGAAAGAACCAGCAGCTTTGCACCGCCAGAAATCTGACAGGATATCACAACTGGCAAAGAAAGTTAAACACAACTGGTTTGGGGGGATGGTAGAGAGAGCTGTTATGAAAGATAATGGTAATTGATTGAATCAAAGTAGCAGAGCGGGCTTGTTTTTCCTTGCAATTAATTTTTTTTCTAATTTTCAAACTGAAGTATCCTAGGAGCTCAGGTTGCACTGTGCACATGCTGCACTAAAAGATAATAAGCACATGCCCTCTTCAGCTTTTTTGGGGAAATTCAGTCCAAGAAAAGACACAATTAAAATAAAAAAAACCTTAAAGTTAAGAATGTCTGACCATGAGCTCATCTGATCTTCCTTTAAAAAAAAAAAAATTAAAAACAATCTCTTTGTCAGATTGGCACACTGTATATTTTCTGGATACAGTGGGAAATAAGTCCATTTTGTCCACAAAGCAAACATATAGTGACACTGGAGAAAGGAAATATAATGGGGCTTTAGTGTAAACTGTAAATAGATGTGTGTGTTTCTTTTGCCTTTTTCATCTTCTATTCCTCCACACATTTTAGCTCAGTCCAAATGTGTAGAGAAAGATAGAGATGTATGTCCTTAGTTATTGTATGCCATTTACTCTCTAGGTTTATTTTAGAAAGTTTTTATTTTGCTCATTAGTAACATGCAGCACACAACTGCTAGAAATAAGGGGATTCCACTATATTGTAAACAGGAGCTATAATTTGTGTATTTAAGTAAACACAATCTTTTTATACTCTTTTTAGTCTTTGGAAATTGGAATCTGTGAACAGTAAAATTTTATGTCAGCACAGCATGTAGAATGCAGGATACCTAATAACTAGTAAACCATTTTAAAAAGTCTTCTGCTTGATCAGACATGGTGCTTAACATATAGTGCTGTATCCTGCCTAGTAGGTAATTAGTATTTAGGGGAAAAAACCTCCTGTGGACCATGATGCCATAGACCTATATTGACACTTTTTTTTTTTTACATGGTGATAGTGTAGGGGGGTTGGGTTTTTTTTTTTTTTTTGCTGTTAAGTTTGGGGGCGGGGGTAGTTTGTGTGCCCATTTTAAAAATCATTCTCTAATGAAAAGGCTGCATTGAGAGTTATACAGTACATCTTAAAAGACCTTGACCATGCAAGGTCTTTTGTTGCTTGTAATTAATAACAATATATTCTTATGCTGCCCCTTTAGACATTGTGCACGTTGGACAGGCAACTAATATTTGAATGCCTGTGTAACAGTAATCTAAAACTGAGTAAAAAAAACAACCACAACTGATAAAGGAATATAAACTAGGGATTACAGCAACCCATTTCTTGTTGTGGTTTTGCTGGCTTGCATCCCAGAGCAAGTGCATCTGCAGACACGTTAGATAAATGCATGGATTGTCTTTAGGCAAGAAGTTCTGATTTGCTCTTCCATGAAGAGGCCAGAGTTTTGTACCAGTGCTCCATCATTCTTTCCCAAAGGTGGCAGCAGGGGGATTTGTTTGTACATTGTGTGGGGGTTGGAATTCTCTGAACTGCTGGGGTGGTGGAGAGAGAAGTAACTCTTGCTCCCCTGCTGGCTATCTGGGGACTTGAGGGCATCCTGAAGGGAGCCATGCTCCTGTCCTTTTGGCTGTGAAACACTGCTGAGGTCCATCGAACCGATGAACAGGGCACATAAAAGACTGCTACTTTGCCTTGTCATGACCATCAGTTACATGAGGGTAAGGTGTCTGTGAAGAAAAAGAGGTCTTCCTTGAAGGTGTCATATTAAAAGCTTTGGGCCCTCTGTCACCAGATCTCGTGTTGAACTAATTTAGCTAGGTATTTGTCTAGGGCTTGGGAAAGCCTTGTGTTGGAGGAAGTATGTGTGTGCCTCTGCCCCTACAGGAAATGTGCTGATCAGGCTAGAGAGCTCATTGAGTTACAGACATTGCCCTTTCACCTTTGACAATCTGGGTTCAAATCTAACTAAACTCTCAACTGTAACAGGTTTAGTGGTCTCTGCCTAAATCCAAGTGTACATCTGGCACAGCAAATCCACCAGGATGTAAATAACAAAGCAGTGCCCACTCAGGATTGGACCTGAGCAAGTTCTGCTAGTGAGGGTTAAAAGTGCATTAAGATAGCTGGCGTTAGGGAAGATTCACATAATCTACCCCCAGCATGTCTTGGTCCAATCAGTATTCTCAGTCTGTCAGCTTCAGGAGCATTGAAAAAGACGTGAAAAGGAATTAGTGTAAAAGAATCTCTAAATTAAAATATCATTAAAAATATGACTTGGACATACACAATCAAGTGAAATGCTTAGGGATAAATGGAGTCCCCAGAATACCCAAGCCCACCCCTCTGCAATTGCACAAACCTGCTTTTCCTCCCTGGCCTTGCCAAAACCTGGAAAGCTCCCAAAGGAGGCGGGTAGCAGAAAGCAGATTTCATCCAGCTGCTGCTGATCACCCTCAGAATGGTCAGCCCCCACTTCCTGGCAAACAGGAGCCGTCTCCCATGGCTGCAGGCATGAAATGGGGTGCATGTAGGAGAACTACAGAGAAGAATGTTAAAGTAAAATGCATTGTTCCCCTAAAGAAGACAAAACTCTTATTATTATTCTACTTTCCAGTTGCCTCCCAAATCTGAATAGTGTCACTTTAAACCTTCAATGGGGATCTTCTTGATTGTGTACATATATCAGACCCTTAAGGAAGCTTTAATTATGGGTGGGGTTTGCGTTTATTTGGTAGTTTAAAAAACCAAAATGATATTGGACACGGACATATTGTATCAATGGGATTATTTTTGTGCAAGGGGTTATTTCTGCATGGCCCTAACAAACAGACAGTCACGTGTAGACGAGGGCACTATCTACAAGAGAGAGCCTGAAGTGCTGAGCACCACCAATCCTGAAGTCGCTAATGTATTGCAGGACCAGGGCTTTAGTAAACAGACTCCTTAAATTTTTAAGGTTTTAATTTAAAACTGAGAAACCATTTCATTTGATAGGCCTCCCATCCCAAAATAATGTGCTCTTTGCACGTCTGTGACTGTACTCATACATTGCCCCCCACCCCTCACCCAAGCTCGTGCTTTCGGATACAGTTACTGGCTCAGTAACTCTCGTGCCTGCAAAACAGTAACTGCAAGTGTCTTGTCTGATACAATGGAGTTATTTTAAATTCACACAAACTGAGGTGGACTTTTAATTTCTGACTGGATCTAGCATTTGTATTAGGCCTCGTGGGTAAATTGGTAGGTGTGCATGTTTGTATGAAAGAGACTGGGGAGGGAAGCTACAGCTGGTAAAAGAGGGTGTGGGAGGATCTGGGCTGGAGCCATTCTCCTTGGGTGCTAAGAGACAGCTGGAAAGGGGTGGGGGAAGTGGAACAGAGACATAGTTCTTGAGGATGGAGGAGAAATGGGTGGTAAGGCAGTGACATCTGCCAGGGTACGTAAGGGAATAAAGTGCACAGAAAGTCCTGGACGTTGCCTTTAGATCAGTGAACAAGCATGATGTCACTGTGCTTGTGTCCGAGAACTGAGAATACTAACAATATAGCATAAATATTGCATAAAGTAGACAGAGAACAAGTCTGATTTGTAAACAAATTATTTCAAGCTTCTGAGGTGAGTTTTAAAACAAAGGAAGATTTTCCAAACTCTTTTAAACAGGTAGTTTTTATAAAGTAAGGTAGTTATTCTTGTAAGAAGACTGGGGATGTCCAGTGAATACGTTTTCTGAAAACAGTTTGATTTATAGTGATTAGTACCAATGAACTGTATTGATCTTTTCCTTTTTTTCTGCTTTGTATTTTCTCCTTGTATTATGTATTTCTGCTTGTATCATAGAGTGTCATTAGCTTTTCTATTGTAAACATGATTTTAGTCCCTTCTCCCAGCTAATATCTGCAGTTCTTTGACTACTGGTCCTTGTGTGTATTGCACTGTGATATGCTATGTTCCAGGTGCCCAGAGCTGGAGAATTTTGAAAGCAGTGTCCGATGGTCCACACATCATGCCTCCGACTGAGGAGATAAAGGGCGGGGCATACTAACTACTACTCCAGTTCCTTCTCACTGCTGCATGGTCTGGGTTGGAACCTCCAATGTCCAAAGCTTTGGCTTTTTTCTTTTTCTATCAAAATATATTTAGATATCTGTAAATAGTTTTTATCCTCTGGAGTTTGAAAGTTGGTATCTGATAGTGTTAGTTTTTATAGTTAGTCAGTTTCCCTGACTGGGGGAACACATCCCTCCTAATTTAAACTACAAAACAGAAACTTATTTCCCATTCCCTTCAGAAGCAGTACAAACGCTTGGGGGAGTCAGGGGTAACAAGGAACTGAGAGAGAGGGAAGTAATTGCTGGGAGCCTGGATGGTTGTTGGGTGTGGGTGGGAGAAGGGTTTTTTGGGGAGAGGGATTATTAGGGAGTTGGGGAGCCTCTCCCATGCTGACCCCAAGCATCTCCCATTCATTCAGGCACATCTCCCCGTCTCCATCTTTCCTGTTGCCCCCCCATGTGTCCCTGTACCCCATTCTCATTCAGCCTTTGGCTCAATTTTGTCACCCGACTAGCTCCTGTGCCCCAGTCTGTCCCCCCTACTAGCTCTTCTGAACCCGAGTCTGTGTGACCTCTCAGCAACCCCATGTGTCCCGCTCTATCCCCCCATATACATCCCCTTTTACCCGGCCCCACAGGCATGTGAGAAAAGCAGCCTCTGCTCCCTCCCTCTCCTTGGTTGGCTGACTGCTCTGGCTCATGAGCCAGTTGCACTCTCTTCTGGAGTTACAGCAGCCCTTGGTGGGCAAAAGGTAAATGCAGCACCTCTGCAGCAGAATGTATTATTCTGTGGAGAACAAAAAATCTGCAGGGGACATGAATTCTGCATGTGGGCAGTGCCCAGAATTTCCCCAGGAATACTAAACCAAGCACTAGCTCAGCCCAAAAGAACTTGGTACATCCCAAGTCTTAGAGGCACAATATTAAAGCCACAAGTCTAAGGTTCCATCAACACTGGGTCATGATATGGAAGTACCAGTATCTTCAGTACCTCCTAAGCATAAACCCCAAGATCCACTGGCACTGATGAAGACTGATCACCAAGAGCATCAGGCACCTCATTTTCCACCTCTTTGTCTTCACAGAGTTTCTACTGTGGCTCTGGTGGTTTGGGCAGACAGGACCCCTCTCCAGGAAGAGCCAAGACCTTTGCTCCTTGTCTTGAGGACATCTTTGGTCTCTCATGTCTGGAGTCTTCCACTCCTTCAGGTCCCTCCCTTTTCAGAGGTTACGACTCTACCAGGGGATCCAGCCTTTGGAAGGAGTTTATCTCCCGTTCCATTTTTGGGCTGTGATTTCTTTCCAGCAGCACCTTTGGTACTGCAGTTGGAATTGGAATTGATTTTCTCCTCATCAGCAGATTATGAGCTGCCCAATGAAATGTCATGCCCTCCTCTCCCAAGACACACATTCCCGGTCAGAAGACCTGGGCCAGCTTGGGACCAACTTCTGCCTCCTCCTCCTCTTCCTGGGTACCCCCATGGAGACCGCCACAACCCCCATTCAACCCATCCTATTGGCCATACTAGAGGCTCAGTAGAGTAGAGACTCCTGGTTGCCATGGGACAGTACCATCCTGCAGAGTTGATCCAGTCTGCTAAAGAGTCACCCCTTCTCTCCCCTTTGAAGGGACAACTGGAGTTGCCCCTGCATCCCACTGAGGAAGAGGAGTGTGTACTGAATCCAGCAGTTCCTCCGGATTGGATGAGATTGCCAAATGAGGCGGTGACTCCGACGTCTCCATCCCCCCATAGTAATATAAGCTAAGTAATATAAGGGGAGCTACAAATTCCTCTTGAGGAGGTTCAGGATCCTCAACATAAGCTCCTGGACATTCTTCAGTCCTCAGGCTCCAGTAGAATGGTACTCCCCGTTAACAAAACCATGCTGGAGCCAGCTAGAGTAGTTTGGCATAATCCAGTTGCCTGTGTCCCTAAGAGGACAGGGAAACGGTATTATGTCCCAACCATGAGGGGTGGAATTTCTTACACTTCTCCTAATTCTTCAGTAGTCCAAGCTGCTGCAGAAGCTCTAGAAAGCAACCCCTCTGATCTATCCTGACTGGTAAGGAGGGAAAGTGTCTCAACTGGGAAGGAAGGTCTTCTAGCCTTCAGTTCAGGTTAGCCAATTACCAAGCGCTGCTGGCTGGACGACTTCCTGGACCATTTGAAATTTGTGGATGTTATTAACAGTCTCACATAGCAGGACAGAGCTTGTTGCCAGGCTTTCATTGAGGAAGGCAAAATGGTTGCCAGGACTGCTATCCAATCAGCTGTAGATGCGGCTGATGCATCTTTTAAGGCAGTGGCTATTGCCATCATGTTGTGTAGGGAATCGTGGCTCCATGCTTGGGGGTTTCCTAGGGAAATTCAGAACATCATTGAGGACCTTCCCTTTGATGAGACTCATCTGTTCAATCAGAAGATGGAGGAGTCCTTACATACCTAGGGCCACCCTTGCTCCCTGGGAATATATACATCTACCCTGTAGAGAAAATTCCACCCGTTACAATACAAGCCTAGACTGATGGAACAGTTCTTCTACCAGAGACGTTATGAGCCACTCTGTTACAAGCAGAGTGCTCAAAAGACCCACTTACCCACACTTCCTGAAGCACGTTACTCATTCCAATGCCATCCCTTAGCTGAACATCATTTCTGACAGGAGCTCAAGAGCTTCATACCACTGAGTCCCACACATCCTTTGGGGATCATTTAGCACCCTTTTTCAACACCTGGAATGCAATAACAAATGGGTGCTCAGCATCATCTGTTCTAGCTATACAATAGTTTGCATTCCTAACCCCTCTGAAACCTCCTTTCCCACCACCTCTCAGGGGCCACTCTCATGAGAACATTCTCAAACAGGAAGTGGAATCTCTCTAACAGAATGGAGAGAAAAAGCAGGTTCCTCTTTGGTACCAAAAGAGGGGTTTTTACTACACAAATTTCCTAGTCCCCAAACAGAAAGGCAGTTGGAGACCCATTCTCTACCTCTGCCATTTCAACTGCTTTATTTGCAAACTCCAGTTTTGCAGGGTTATGTTGGCATCTATAATTTCATCCCTGGGAGAGATGTGCTTTATAGCTCTCAACATGAAGGATGTCTCCTCCTTTCACATGGACATTCACTGACATTTTCTCAGATTCATAGTCGGCTCTGATCACTTTCAGTACAGAGTTCTCCATTTTTGGCATTGATACCACCCCTTGAGTGTGTACCAAGGTGTTTTCTGTCCCTGCAACCTCTGTCAGATGCTGTGGTTTCACCATCTCGACCTATCTTGACTATTGGCTCCTTGTCACCAGGTTACTCATCTATTCAATCAGAGAGGCCCAGGCGTCAACTTTGCCAGTGCTACAAATCCTCTTCTTTCTGGGGATCAGGATAAACTCCCAAAAATCCATTCTTATCCCTACTCAGACTTTGGACTTCATTGGGGTGTCCTTAAATGAACATAAGAAAATAAAAACGGCCATACTGGGTGAGACCAAAGGTCCATCTTTCCCAGTATCCTGTCTTCCAAAAGTGGCCAATACCAGGTGCCCCAAAGGGAATGAACAGAACAGGTAATCCCCTATCGCCCATTGCCAGCTTCTGGCAAACAGAGGCAAGGAACATCATCCCTGCCCATCCTGGCTAATGGCTATTGATGCACCTATCTTCCATGAATTTATCTAATTCTTTCTTTAACCCTGTTACAGTCTTGGCCTTCACAACATCCTCTGGCAAGGAGTACACAGGTTGACTGTACGTTATGTGAAAAAATACTTCCTTTTGTTTGTTTTAAACCTGCTGCCTATTAATTTCATTTGGTGGTCCCTAGTTCTTGTGTTATGGGAAGGAGTAAATAACACTTCCTTATTTACTTTCTCCACACCTGTCATGATTTTATAGATCTCTATCATATCCCCCCTTAGTCATCTCTTTTCCAAGCTGAAAACTCCCATTTTATTAATCTCTCCTCATACGGCAGCCGTTCCATACCCCTAATAATTTTTGTTGCACATTTCTAACCTTTTCCAAGTCCAATATATATTTTTTGAGATGGGGCGACCACATCTGCATGAAGTATTCAAGATGTGGGCATACCATGGATTTATATAGAGGCAATATGATATTTTCTGTCTTATTATCTACCCCTTTCTTAATGATTCCCAACATTCTTTTCGATTTTTTTGACTGATGCTGCACACTGAGTGGATATTTTCAGAGAACTATCCCCAATGACTCCAAGATCTCTTTCTTGAGTAGTAACAGCTAATTTAGACCCCATCATTTTATATGTATAGTTGGGATTATGTTTTCCAATGTGCATTACTTTCCTTTTATCAACATTGAATTTCATCCACCATTTTGTTGCCCAGTTACCCAGTTCTGAGAAATCCTTTTGTAGCTCTTCGCAGTCTGCCTGGGACTTAACTATCTTGAGTAGTTTCCTATTATCTGCAAATTTTGCCAGCTCACTGTTTACCCACTTTTCCTGATCATTTATGAATATGTTAAATAGGACTGGGCCCAGTACAGACCCCTGGGGGACACCGCTATTTACCTCTCTCCATTCTGAAAACTGACCATTTATTCCAACGCTTTGTTTCCTATCTTTTATCCAGTTACCAATCCATGAGAAGAACTTCCCTCTTATCCCATGACTGCTTACTTTGCTTAAGAGCCTTTGGTGAGGGACCTTATCAAAGGCTTTCTGAAAATCTAAATACACGATATCCACTGGATCCCCCTTGTCCACATGCTTGTTGGCGCCCTCAAAGAATTCTAGTAGATTGGTGAGGCATGATTTCCCTTTACAAAAACCATGTTGACTATTCCCTAACAAATTCTGTTCATCTATGTGTCTTACAATTTTGTTCTTTACTATTGTTTCAACCAGTTTGCCCGGTACTGAAGTCAGGCTTACTGTAATTCCTGGGATCTCCCCTGGAGCGTTTTTTAAAAATTCGCGTCACATTAGCTATCCTCCAATCATTTGGTACAGAAGCTGATTTAAATGATAGGTTACAGTCGACAGTTAGTATTCCCGCAATTTCACATTTGAGTTCCTTCAGAACTCTTGGGTGAATACCATCGGGTCCTGGTGACTTATTACTGTTTAGTTTATCAGTTTGTTCCAAAACCTTCTCTAATGACACCTCAATCTGGGACAGTTCCTCAGTTTTGTTACCTAAAAGGAATGGCTCAGGTTTGGGAATCTCCTTCACATCCTCAACAGTGAAGACCGATGCAATGAATTCATTTAGTTTCTGCTGTGATAGACCCAGGCCAGTTGGGTACAGCAGAATAGCGGAAGGCAGATATACTGGCCACTGGATTAACAGTTTTCTGTTCCCTGACTGACCAGAGCAGGGGCTGCTCCAGGCTAATGAGAACACCTGACTCCAATTAACCTGCAGAGAGTCAGGTGAGGCCATTAAGCTAATGTGACCAGCTGACTCTAATTAAGGCCCCTCTGATACTATAAAAAGGGCTCACTCCAGTCAGGCATAGGAGAGCCAGGGAGCCAGAGGAGAGGAAGTGCGGCTGAAGGCTGGTTAATGAAGACACCCTCAAGTTATTGATAAGGGAGCCCTAAGGTAAGGGTGAAGAAGGGAGAAGCAGGAGAGCTGTGGGGAAGTGGCCCAGGGAAACGTAGCAACTCTGGCAGTGAAAGGTTGGCTGCCAACAGCTGCTACCATTAGGGTCCCTGGGCCAGAACCCGGAGTAGAGGGTGGGCCCGGGTTTCCCCCAACCCACCACTACAGGAACGCCTCCTGGGAGGGGAAGTCAGGCCCATGTCAGGACAGGAGGCTAAACTGTTCTAAAACAAGCCCTAGGGACAACAGAGACTGTGGGAATTCTCTCACCAACCTCTTTGCTGGCTTATGATGAAAAGGGCTCAGTAGACCGTAACCCTGGCCCTAGAGAGAGAAGGACTATGTAGAGGTCACAGAGAGCCACTGAGGCTAGCATATACTGCCTAGAAGCGCAGGACCCACAGGGACAAGGTCAGAGCTCTGCCACACTGCGCAATGGCCATATCGTCCTTGAATGCTCCTTTATCATCTCAATCATCCAGCGGCCCCACTGGTTGGTTAGCAGGCTTCCTGCTTCTGATGTACTTCACATTTTTTTTGCTATTACTGCCATCGTTGCAAGGGCTTACTTGCTGAGAGACAGGTTTCAGGCTATCATAGATGAGATCATAACCAACTCCAGAGTGCCTATCAAGACCTGTCTCTCTCTCTCAGGCCATATACCTCATGCACTTATGTCATGCCTTTTGCAAAACTCCTTGTCATTGCCTACAAGTGTGGCTTCAGATTGTGTACTTGAGAAACCAATAGTCCATGACCACTATAGTGACTGTTCCAACCAAAGTGATATCATCCCTGTCATGGTAGAAGAATCCCTATCAGGTTTGTTTTAGCTTTCCCTTCATTGCCTTCACACCAGGCAGGATGATCATTACCGATGCATCCCTGTTGTGTTGGAGAGCTCACATGGACAACTGTACAGCACAAGGTACAGGACATCTTGAGAATCCAGGAGGTACATCAATGTTCTAGAGCTACGAGTAGTTTGAAGGGCTTTCTCCCATTCATTCAAGGTCACCATGCCCTCATAATGTCAGACAACATTATGACTCTCTTTTATATCAACAAACAGAGGATCAAGATCCACTCTCCTGTATGTAGAAGTGGTCAGTCTGTGGAACTGGTGCATCGGCAATCATATTACCTTGTTGTCAGTCTACCTCTCAGGAAACCAGAATGGGCAAACAGACCCTCTCAGCAGACACTTTGTGGTCGATCATGAGTGGGAGCTTCATGACTCTGTGCCAAAAATATTTTCACTGTATGGTGGACCCTCACTAGGGACCTGTTTACCTCCCAATCAAACAGGAAGTGGAACATATACTGTTCCAGAGGAGTCCTGGGTCACCACTCACAGGGTGAAGCCCTATTCCTTCCATGGTCAGACCATCTGAACTATGCCTTCCCTCTGCTACCATCCTGCCTCAGGTTGTGCGCAAGCTTTGGCTGGACAGGGCACAAGTTATTATCTACAACTGGCCCAGACAGTTATTGTTCCTGAATCTCTGACACATGTCATCTTAGGTACTGACCATTATTCCTAACTTTCCTGATCTTCTGACTCAGGGGAACTGCAAGATCAGGCATCCTTACCAAGTGCCGCTTCATCTCAGAGCCTAGTTTTTGAATGGGCATCATCCTAAGAGCAATCATGTTCTGAAGCTGTACAGAATGTTCTTTCTAATAGTAGGGGGGATTCTACTAGGAAACCTTACCTAGCCAAGTGGAATTGTTTCTGTGTCTGGGCACATCAAACACGGATTTTTCCAGAAGCCACAGATATTCCTTTCATTCTGGACTATATTCTTTCCTTGAAGACAGCAGATTTGTTCATCAGTTCCTTTTGGGTTCACTTGGTAGCAATAAGTGCATACCATTCATCTTCACAGGGCTACTTGATCTTCATGCACCCTCTGACTAGCAGATTCTGGAAAGGCCTAATCAGAACCTTTCTGCCTATTTAAAAAAAAAAAAAGCCTACTCCTCCATGAGACTTGAACCATGTTCTCTCAGTACTCACTAAGCCTCCTTTTTAACCATTAGCTTTTTGCTCCACATCTCTTCAAATAGGAAATCAGTATGGCATGTTGGCTGTTGTGAGCTCCAAACAGAGCATCAGATGGCTCCTGAAGACCTACAATTTAATTTGAACCCCCCCCCCCACACACACACACACACATACAACCTATGTAGTCTTTTTCCTTACAGAAGGAGAGCGCAAAATGCAAGCTGCTCATTTGGGAGGCTTTACAATGGATAAAGTAGGATTTTCCCACCAAAATGGAAGTTAATCAGACAAGTTGTGTGTAAATTAAAGCACACCTCTACCCCGATATAACGCTGTCCTCGGGAGCCAAAAAATCTTACCGCGTTATAGGTGAAACCGTGTTATATTGAACTTGCTTTGATCCGCCGGAGTGTGCAGCCCCGCCCCCTGGAGTGCTGCTTTACCGCGTTATATCCAAATTCGTGTTATATCGGGGTAGAGGTGTACGTTAACTAAAATGGTGGCCGTCTCCATTAGAAAATAATGCAAACCCTAGTTTGCTAGATCCTAGGTTTTGAATGAATAGCAGGCAATAACTGCAGTTATGTTTATTGGGTTCGATGGAGAAGGATGCCTCCCAGAATTGCCATCCTGTTGATCTCCTATGGCAATCACGTCCTATGGATCTTAGGAGTCATCAGAAGAGATATTTGTTTTTGATGAGGTGGTTGGAAATGGGGTGAACATGGAGCTTGAGTAGCAGTAAAGAGAGGGGCATGATGGAGGGTGCCAGCGACACAGGAGGTGGCAGTGGAGAAGGAAGGAAAGGAGGAGCAGCCAAGTGAGAGGGAGGGGAAAAGGGGAGCATGGAGAGGTTGTAGAGTGGCAGGCAGGAAAGGACAGCAGAATGGGGTCCAGCAGACCCTAAGAGACTTCTCAGTCAAGCACCTGTTGCCCCTCACAAGACATCATTAGGGACCTCACCTCTTCCTTCTCCACTGTAAAGTGAGAAGATCATAGCTGGAGGTCAGAACTGTTGGCCAAGGAGAAAAAGTGAGAAGCATTAAAGGCAGAGCGGTTACCATAATGGACGTTAATATCACCCAAGACACAAGAATCAGAAATTGTTCTGAAAGAGATATCTGCTTTGTCTAACTTCTCTCCTTTTGGATAGCCATGGTCTATCTTCCACACCCACTTTGACATCTGATTTTTCTTCTTTGTCTGCTCAGTTCTTGGGTCCACACTACCTAGATACTTGCCACTGTCTCTGTCTCCTAAATGGTGGAGGGAGAAGGGAGTACCACATGTGTTATTGGTCACAAGAGGAGATACACATTGGTTCACAAAACAAAATCAGAATTCAGCTGGAGATAAACACCCTTTCTCCTACGCCAGCACCTCCTGTGACTCAGGTACCTCCTCATTCACTTCCTCTGGACCTCTCTATATTCAAAGTGCCAGGGTGTGAAGCTGCTTTGTCCAGTACAGTTCACAAACATTGGCCTAGTTTAGCCTTCCTTGGGGAGCAGTGACCATCTGCTCCTTCAACAGAGCCTGCCAAAGTAGCTTCTGTCTCTTACCCTAAACCTGTGATAGACATCTGTGTTGTTCCATGAGATGGCTGAGGAATCACCAAAACATACTTCTTAGACATTTTCTATCAAGAAATTGAAATAGAAAAGGACACGGAGGATTCAACTTTTTTGTCTCCTAGAAATCATTATTAGATACAATATCTTCTCTGCCTGATGATGTAGAGGTTTTCAGGAGTTAATTCATGGGGTGGCTAAGGAGTTAGTTATCCCTGTAGCAGGAAAAGGCACACCAATTATTTGACATTTTCCATTCTGTGGAATGAATGTTTGTTAGATTTTTAGAAGTAGTTGGTCTCAAGAATTTTTAATCAAGGCTGAGCTAAAAAGACTCAGATTATATCAAGTCCTTAAACAAGACTGGTAATCTTTTAAACCACAGCACACCAGATTTCTTAATAGTAGCAGCTTCTGTCAATAGATCAAAAACTCCTTGCTCCTTTCACCCCACATTGTTAAGAATATTCCACTGAGGCCTTTTTCATATAGGTAACTAGATAGATCCTGCAAGAAGTGGTGTCTGCTGCTGACCAGTTTTCCAAACCCTTTGGGCAATGTTTTGGGGGATCGTTAATGACAACCTAGATCTCTATCAAAACTATTCCTTCAAGAACAATTTAAGGTTCAGTACAGCAGCTTGATGACTGGCATTAGGAGAAATTTTATGCTGAGAAATTCAGACCTCACATAAAAAAAAAAAAACGAGGAGTCCTTGTGGCACCTTAGAGACTAACAAATTTATTTGGGCATAAGCTTTTGTGGGCTAGAACCCACTTCATCAGATGTCTGAAGTAAAAGATACAGGAGCAGGTATAAATAAATGGAAGGATGTGGGGTGCTTTACCAAGTGTTAAGTCAGTCTAAGGAGATAAATCAGTTAACAGCAGGATACCAAGAGAGTGGCCCATCACATCCAAAGTCCAAAGGCAAGTGCTAGAATCAACCTTTGAAGGAATTTATTTTGTATCAGAAGAAATGCGGTTTTGGTTAAAATGGTCACCAATGCAACACAGTTGGCTCTCTAGAAATGGCACAACACAGCCGGGGAGGTCCTGAGAGACTCCAAGCTTTTTGCGTCAGGGTTTGGGTTTTTGTGTGGAAATGGTGGAGAGAAAATTGGAGGTGAGCGGTTTGCTCTGCTGGTCACTGTTGTGGAGCAAACTCCTCTTCTCTCCTGGCTGTGCTGTCTTTTCCTTTCTCACTCTTCCACCTCTGAGCTGTGCTGCAAATGAGACCATGGGCAGGGGAGAGAGGCAGAGCGCCCCTAGCCTGCATGTCTCTTGGCTTGGGAGTGGGGAGCAAAATCGCTCCTCTTGGTTTTCTCATAGACCTGATGAAGGGAGAAAGAGAAAGAGAGCATGGGCAATGAGAAAAGAGAGAGAGAGAGGGAAAGTGAGGCAGCACAGAAGGAAAGAGAACCAGAGGGAGAGAAAGAAGAATGGGATTCAGAGAGAGAAACTGGGAAACCACTGAAGATTATAGAACAATGAAATTGAGGGAAAGTACATTGAATATATAATGGAAACAATACACCGGTATAGCATGTGTGATGTAAGAGATGGGCCAAAGAGAAGCAAAGTAAAAGCTAGGGAAATGAAAGACGAACTGAAGCACAGGAGACCTAATAAGTTTACTGTTTATTTTAGATTAAATATTATAGATGTAAAAATATATATAAATGCCCACAAGAATATATATTTTTCTGGTACCTAACTGGACATTCACATTCCCATGCACAAGTTGGGGGAACCCTTTTGTGTTTGGATCCCATTTAGTTTTAAAATCATCATTGCCAGGTATGCAAATTGGCGGTAAGAGTTTAGGACAGAGGGGTGGCCTGGAGATATCACTTGTGGTGTGGAAATCCAAAAAATGCTGAGAGTGCCTGTTGGGCACAGCTTATTTACAAGGGGCAGCCACAGCCCTAGAGGTATGATGTGCTAAGCATCAACAGCACATATTCCATTTTCAGCAAAGACTTTATTCACGATGTCCCCAGAAGGTAGTATTTTAAAGAACATCCTCAAAAATAAGTTGCTTTCTAACTTATCTTCAAATACCCTCTGTGAGTTTGGCTTGGTAAAATAATAATTTTGAGAAGCAGCTGGGATATGGATCCTTCTCACAAAATCACGAAAAGTGTCACCCTCCTTTTGGGGGGCATGAGAACCAGTGGCATCAGAACCACAGAGACCTGGGTTTTATTCCCAGTCCAGTTCCAAAAGGATAACGTTGTTATTTTGCAAGGCTGAACAACAATTCTCCAGGTGAGTCAATTCCACAGTGAAACCCTGCATGCCACAACCCTGAATGCCTGGTTTTGTGTTTTTCATCCTAAAAGATGCACAATAATAATAATGTACTAATACTTAGTCCTGTACATATTCAGAGTGTTGTACAAGCATTCACTAATCTTCTCAATCATGTTAGCACTTCTCAATGTGGCAATCTTTGATATGGTCTTTATTACAGAACGTGATGGGGATGTTCACCCTAAAATGGGGTGTATTCAGTTAAAATCCTTTTTTTGCCACTAAGGTCAATAGCAAATGTTGCTGGTTCTGATCTGTGGAAGAAGGAGCTCAATTAACCCTATCAGATGCCTCTCTCTTGAACTGGAGTCATAGGCAACTTTAGGCCTTCCCTCCATTTCCATTAATGCCCAAGGGTTTTCAGAAAGTGAGACAGGAAAAAATGCACATAGTCCTAGTGACTGCAGCTTGAGCTCATTAGTTTTGGTTCTCAGACATCCTGGCATTGTCTCAACAGCCTCCTTTCACATTTCTGGTCTTCCCAAACTACATTTCTGACGGAGAGGGACATTTTCAATCCAGACACAGCGTTTGTTCACTTATGTGTGCCACTTGAGTTCGGGGCTTCTCTTAAAGCACAAACAAAGCAAACTATTGCTTGTGGACTGGTGACCACACAAGTTCTGCAACCTGCCGGCCAGCCCCCTCTCTCTACTACCGGAGCCACAAAGGAAAAGAAGTAAAGGTAACACAATCATCCAAGTCTCTTTTAGCACTTTGGGACCCCGCTCTTGTTTGGTGATCTCACAGTCTTGTTAAGCTCCTTGGATCAAGTGCATCAGAGACAGCATGAGGATTTATTAGAGTCTTGAAAATTACCCCCTTGTAAAACCTGTGAATGAAAATGGAGGTGTTTTTCTTTTTGGGATGAGAAGTAAAGGCCTCAGCCCTATTTCCTTTGCTGTCCCCATTACTTTGCTCCCCATGAATTCACTCTAGTTAATTCAGGTTCCATGTTGGCATGTTTCTGAAAGATCATCTAACATCTCTGCCTTTCATGAGACGTCAGGAAAATCTTTGCACAGAATGCTTACTGAAGAGCCCCTTCCACTTGCTGTATGTCCCCAATGTCTGTTACTGTTCAGAACTGGGGTTTCAAGAGAGCTTCAAGTAAAGTGGTTGAACCTCCTTTTGAACCCATCATGGATTATATTTTGTTTTTCCTTTCCTTTAAAGTCTTTTTACTTCCTTATGGCAGCCTCTTCTGCTAAATGAGAGAGGCCATTCCATTGTTTCGTG
Organism: Malaclemys terrapin pileata; assembly: GCF_027887155.1. Lineage (NCBI taxonomy): Eukaryota > Metazoa > Chordata > Testudines > Emydidae > Malaclemys > Malaclemys terrapin. The sequence continues at coordinate 26,880,064 of NC_071518.1, read as the reverse complement.
GCATTTGCCCTTTTACTGCCTTTCACAAAGATTAAGGTGGCTGTATGGCCTCATCCCAAATTTCTCGGTAAGGTGGTCTCTGATTGCTTTGCAGCCAATTCATTTAATTGCCCATGTTTATTTCCCTAGCTGTCATGGCTCCGTGGGTGCAGCCATTCTTCAGAAGTTGGATGCTAAGCATCCTTTTCATGTGTTACCAGAAGAATTTCTTAAATTGTCTCATCTGTTTATAGCATTTGGGTCTAAGCCCAAAAGGGAAGCTATCTCAATCAAAAGACTATCTAAATGGATAAAACAATACTTTGAGACCTGTTACAAGAAGGCAAATGTCCCAGTCCCACAGCTCCCAAGGTGTATTCCACCAGAGCGGTGGTGGCTTTGAAGGTTTGCTTGGGCAAGGTTCCCATTTCAGATGTTTTCTGGACAGCTACCTGGAACTCTGTGCACAGATACCAAACATATTGCTTAGATGTAGAGGCTAGGCTTAATGCCTACTTTAGAAAAACAGGTTTTTAGTCTATATTTACTTAATTTAGTCCTCAGCTCTCCTCCTGAGAATGACTGTTCACTGCTTGTTAGAGTCGAAGAACGAGAAACAGTGGAGGCCACTTTCATGAAGAAGAAAATGCAGCAATTAGAGTTCTGAGAGTATTTTTTCCCTTCAGACTTCATCCTTCCATTTCCACTTGTCTAAGGAGTTTCCATGTTCTAGAGAGGACTGGGGGTAATGGGTTAGCATATGCAATGTGTCCTTTTTCTAGCTGTTGTTTTGATGACATAAGGTGCTTGTATCAAAGCACAGTGACCAAACTCTGCTGACTGCTTCTAATGACTCCAGTGTGGCATGGTGTGTGAATCCAAATGTGGATTTGTAGTTAGCTGTGTGTTTTCACCTCAGCTGTCTTCTGGCAGTGCCCATTACCAATACTGATATTACCAAAGAACATTTCTTAACATCCTGAGGCTTTTCTTTTTTAAAAGATTTTTTTTAAATCAAAAGTAATTTTTTCCAAAAAAAATTTGACCACTTTCTTGCACATTTTTTTTAAAAAGCACTGTCCTATTTTTCCTTTTACCATTTATTCTAACAGTATCATCTTAAAAATTAAATAATAGTAATAAAAAAAATTCTAGGGTCATTAGACTGGAATACGCGGCGTGAAATCCGAAACAGTGGGAAATAGATGCCATTATTTGTACAACCACGGGTCGCATATCAGATTTATAATCTTGACACTTGGGCTAAATAAAAAGCGATCCTTTTAATAACCTAACACTTCCTTAATAACTTATTTCTGAAAGGTGAACTTGGTTTTTTTGACTTTGTTGCAGTAATGGAGAATATGGCTAGTTTAATTATTTTTATTTTTAAATCCACATCCGGCATGTCTGGACTAAGTTATTTGCAGTGCATTTTTAAAGACCATATTGCAATATTAGGCATAACTGTCTGCTGTGTATAAAAAGTGGTGGTGGTGGGGGGGGAGATGTGTTTGAAATTTAATCATGCTTCTACTTAAGCTCAGTCCCAGAGCAATCCTTTTTTCTGCTGCTGAGCTCAAACAGCTAGTAGCCAGGTTTGATCTGCTGCCCCATGGAGCAGTGCCCTATGTGAATTTGAAGTTTTTTCAACCCGGGAGTCTGCAAATAAAGAGTAGCCTCAGGTAGCCAGATCTCTCCTTCCCAAAGCAGCTCCTGGGGCGTTGCCTGGAGCAGTCCTCCTGAAATAGTTGCTGGCAATTGCTGTGGAAGACTCTCTCTACCACTGCCCTTGTTACCCACCCCCTCCTTCTGGCATAAGGGAGGAGCTTTGGAGTCCAGGAGTCCTATTGGACTTTAATAAAATGAAAAAATAAAAGCAGAGCAGTTTTTGTAGGGATCTGGCGCAGTCTGTGGGAACAGGAGCCACAGCAAGACAAAACCCAATGGCCTTCAAAACTTTTTCCCCTTCTTTTTCACCACATGACATGGGGGATGTGGACAGTAATTAAAGGACCCCCTCGTTCCTCATTTTCTGTGCCTGTTCCTTTGATCTGGTTTGTGTCGGGTAGCTATTTTCATTGTTCCTGCCTTTTCTTTTATTCTCACCCAGCCCCTTTGATCTGAGCGCTGATGATCTTTAATTCCAAAATAGGAAATGGGCAGGATAGCATTACTGGCCCTACATAATGCATCTTTCACATCTTATTTTTAAACTTGAGCATAATGGATATAGGCTGAGGCATGGTGAGAATTAACCCTTTGAGCATAAGTGACTCGCTGAAGAGGTTACGAACCTGCCAGTTTTGGCAAAGTCAGCTAGGTTTATCTCCTCTAGGTTCCTACAGACACATTTCTAAAGTATTGATGTTGCTGATTATTTTGGTTAAAATATGATGTATCTCTAAATATAATCTGGAGGGAGTTTTTCCTAATTGTTCCCATATGGGAAAAAATGTGCTGAGAAAGAACAGTAAAGCTAATGCAGTTATTCTGACTGGCTTCACTTGGCAGCACAGTGGGAGTGAAGCATACTGTTTATTAGTGTATGTTAATAAACTATAAGGGACAAGCTGCGGGTGGTGGTTTATAAACTGTTAGCTCAGGTAGGATAGATAACAATATGGAGGTTATTAGTAACGTTTGCAAGAGAGAAGGAATGGAGAGTCTTGCTGTTGTCCTGGAGTCACAGAAGATACATTATTTCACGGTATGCTGTGTCCTTATTAGAGGGGTTTTTAATAGAGATAATGGGCTTGATGCTCCATGCACCAGAGGGGGTAATGCAAATTGCACCCCCATGCTGTGCCATCAGGGGCTGGTGCTTCCCCGAGGGAGGGCAGGTGGTGTTTGCACAGTCACCTTCCCCCAGGGGCTGTGCGTGGGGAGGGCAGCTTTAAACCACTGGTGGGGCTCCATGGAGCACCATCAGCAGAGGCTGCCTTGGGGATGTGCTGAATTAGTGCGTGCCCCATCTGCCTTGACTACATCCCCTCCCTGTGGGCTTTTAGCAACAGTGGCTCCACTTTTACAGAAAATGGCCCTGCATGTGCCAAAGTGACAGGGATGGTGACATTGAAAAGGTTTAGGTTTGAACACATGTGGTAGAGACTAATTTGTAATTTTAATACATAGACCAGAATTTTCAAATTTGGGTGCTGATAGTTAGGCACCTAAATCCATAGTTAGGCACTGACGTGGCCTGAAATTAGGAAGTACTGAGCATCTGCAGCTGCCATTAACTTCAGTAAGCGCTGTGTGAAAGCTTCAGAAAATCAGGCTGCTTGATTTTAGTTGCCTAGTTTTGGTCAACAATATTTGAACATTTTGGCTATTCATTCTCTCTTCCCTCTGCCCATGTGGCTCTCCTCCCTATATGGGGCAAGCAGAAAGCAGGTTACCAGTTTTTTAACTATTATTGGTGTTACAGTAGAACCCAGAGGGCCCAATCAGGATCAAGACTCCATTGTGCTAGGTGCTGTACAACTATATAACAAGACACAGCTCCTGCTCTGATAAGCTTACAATTTAATTTTGACACAAGATTCTACAGAAGGGGGTTAACAAACCATAGGAAAGGGTGAATAGGATAGAAAAAGTTAACAGTGATGAGATCATAGGATTGTGTAGGTTAATGTGTACCTTGATGTGTCTGACCTAATTAGGGTTTGTTTTTTAATCTCTGCCTATGTCTTTCCATTTTTTAAATTATATATAATATGAAAAAAAGGCAAATTATCTATCTATCTATCTATCTATCTATCTATCTATCTATCTATCTATCTATCTATCTATATGGATTTTTCACTCCAAATATTACCAGAGCTCCTAAAAAGTAATCTGTAATATGTTTTTCAAATCTCCAAAGCAGCTCCTATTCACAAAATACTGTGGGGAGACGTTTATTACACATTATGGCTCTGGTTTAGCAAGGTACTTAAGCATGTGCCTAACTTTACGCAAGTGAATAGTCCCGTCGTATTCAATGGTACTGCTCATGTGCTTAAGGCTGGGAATGTGCTTAGGTATCTTGCTGAAAAATTAGGCATGTGCATGGCCAAAGTTAAGCACATGCTCAAGTAACTTGTTGAACTGGGGCCAACACCAGATGTACTGCCCACTAGAATTAAATTTGCTAAATTGTTTCCACTAGGGCCTCTGTTTTGACATGCCCCTAAATTTCCCAGCTGATTACTTTTGGCTGATATTTTCCATGCTTGATTCTTGGCTGAAGGTGAATCTTTCTGGAAAGCATGAGCAAAACCCTTCATTTGATTTTTGAGCTGTGGATATGTGGGGAGGGAGGGAGAAATGCCCTTCCAATTGTCAAACAAGCAAACTTATTACTCTTTGATTTTTAGACAGAGCTAAAGCAAAATGTTTAAATTTGAAAAAGGAAACTTGGCATGAACACAATCCTCAATGAGGACTAGAGCCTTTCTTTGGTTTGGAGCAAAAATATTAAAAACAAAACAGCTTTACGGGACTGAGCATGCTCAGCTAGCATCTAGATTTTAGCAGTCTAATGAAGCCTGCTGTCTTTGTGATTTCACTGCACATACTCCCTGCTTGCCTTGATTGGTGGCTGGGTAGCAGACCTCTGCCGCAGTAACAATTAGCCTGAGGGAGACTGTAGGTGTCTCATTGAAACTCACATTACAAAATCCTCCAAAATGCCTCCCATAATATTAGACACAGGAGAAAAACACAGGTGTGAAAAACTTTCATAGATCCCATGAGCTCAATGTCTCTTGGCAGTTTTGGTAGATTCTGTTTCGTTATACGAATTCCAAATTTACATTTACCAAAAAAAAGTACATTTTTGTCTTCCATCACATTGAGAATTAGCAACAACAGTCTGCAGCCAAACAGTTCCTTGTCTATGTGAGGATAATAAGGGCTTGTTATTCACTGGTGGTGCATTTCTACAGATCCACCTTATAGTGTAGCAACACGGCAGACTCTAGTGTAGGCAGGGCACAGCAGTGTTTATCCCATTGAGTCATCTAACTGGTGCAGCTGCACCTTTGGAGACCTACAGGTACCAATTTTCATAGTATAGGCACAGACTAAAGGCAGCTAAGGTGAGAACTTGCCACTCATTTGCCCATTCCACCTCCATTTACACCTGATTTTAAAAACCTAAGTGGGACCATTTAAATGCTGACATTATAAAGCACAGTCCTGTTGGAATGAGAGTTTCATTGCTGCTGGGATTTTATCATATTGTGTAATTAGTGAAGGAGTTAGGGGACATAGAGCCTGAGAGAGGGTGTTTTTTGATAGTTTTAAATCTAAATACATAAAATTAACTTTATTTTGCTTTTTAAAATTAAATAAGTAAATTAAATATATACTATATAAATGAAACATTAAGGTTACATATTTGAGTTCATAGAAAGACAGGAAAAGACTAAAGTGTGAGGTTTCAATAGCAGTGTATATTCAGCCTTGCTGTACCTAGGTAATATTTTATGTTCCTTTTTTTTTCCTGGTAAAGTGTTCAGCTTAATATATTACTGTTTGTCACACAATGTTTACCACAAAATGTTTGACACAGCATGCCCAAGTAAACATTACTGTTGAAAGGCTCTTTAACTTTTGCATGGCCTGACTTTGTAATGATTTAAATTCTGTAGCCATAATGTTGCATAAACATAGCTTTTGACATGTAATATATACAATTTAAGATGAATGACACTTTTGTGAGCTAGTTTGTCAATTCTTATGTTTTTTTTAAGAGAGAGTTTTTGTCCTTTTCTTCTGTGCTGTCTGTTCTGAATTACCAGCTTTTGTCAATTTAAGGTGGATCTGTAATATTGTAATGTGTTGTTTTTGTAGCATGACACTACAAATTAAGGGCAAGGTTGTCATAGTTTCAATTATCTATCAGTTTTTAACTCTCATTGCTTTCTGTAAACTGTCCTGCTGGATACCAACAAACCTGTGTTGATGTATAGTGTGTTCATATACTCTAGGTTACACGAGGGAGCTGTGTTTTGTGTGAAATGTGCTTAAAAATCACTTCACATGCTGTGTGTGTCACTTTGCAAGTTGAATTCAGAGTTTCTTCCCCTGTTAAGTCTCTCTCATTTTTTTAATAAAGAAAGATCATAATGATAACTAGTACTTACTCATTGTCAGGGGCTGTTGTGAAGGTCAGAAGTATAACTGGGTTCAAAAAAGAATTAGGTAATTTCATGGAGGTTAGGTCCATCAATAGCTATTAGCCAGGATGGTCAGGGATGCACCCCATTCTCTGGGTGTTCCTAAACCTCTGACTGCCAGAAGCTGGGATTGGATGACAGGGGATGGATAACTATAATTACCCTGCTCTGTTCATTCCCTCTGAAGCATCTGGCACTTGCCACTGTCAGAAGACAGGATACTGGTCTATATGGACCACTGGTCTGACCCAGGGTGGCAATTTTTATGTGCTTATAGAGCACTTTTCATCCACAGACTTCAAAGCTCTTTGCAAAGCAGGCTAAGTATCATTTATATCCATTTTACAGGGAAACTGAGACACAGAGAGGCTAAGTGACTTGCTCAATTCATGCAACAAGTCATTGGCAGAGCTGAGAATAGAATACAGGTCTCCTGTCTAAGCCATACACTGGTCCTTGTATATGATACATTGGACTGCACTGCCTCTTTCATAGTAGTTAGCAACTCCTTGTTGAAATTATCTCCTATTCAATCAATTGGAAGATGGATTGGTTTAAATGAGGTGGAAAAAATGTATATCATCATCCTTATCACTGATTCTTTAGGCTTGTGAGACGTTGAATGTTTTGTAGGGTTCCTGTGCTCATTCTAGCTGTCTGGCTAAATAGTCTGTTCAAAATAAAAAAAACTGTTTTAAAATGATGGTTGATTGGAAGGAAACCCCTAGAGCATGTTTGCTACTGTAATTTCTCTCCAATTCCCTTTTTATAACTTCCATCCAAAACATTAAATGACAGAATTTGGCAGAATGAAATCTAAGGCCATGTGTATACTAAAAATGCTTTACCAGTATACGAATACTGGAATATCAGTGGCAAAAAAGGCTAATATCTTTCTGGAGTATTTTAATAGGAATGTTGTATGTAAGACACAGGTAATTGTCCTGCTCTACTTGGCAGTGGTGAGGCCACAGCTGGAGTACTGTGCCCATTTCTGGGCACCACACTTTAGGAATAATATGGACAAACTTGAAAGAGTTTAGAGGAGAGCAACAAAAATGAGAAAAGGTTTACAAAACCTGACCTATGAGGAAAGGTTAAAAAAAAATGGGCATGTTTAGTCTTAAGAAAAGAAAACCGGGGGGGGGGGGGGGGGAGGACCTGATAACAGTCTTTAAATATGTTAAAGTGATCAGTTATTCTCCATGTTGGCTGAAGGTAGGACAAGAAGTAATGGGCTTGCTGTGCAGCAAGGGAGATTTAGGTTAGATAATAGGAAAAACTTTCTAACTGTAAGGGTAGTTAAGGTCTGGAATAGGCTTCCAAGAGAGGTTGTGGAATCCCCATCATTGGACTGGCTTTTAAGAACAGGACCTGTCAGGATGGTCTAGATTTACTTGGTTCTGCCTCAGGGCAAGGGGGCTGGACTTGATGACGTCCCGAGGTCCCTTTCCGCCCTATGTTTCTATGATTCTTTTATACTGGTAAAACACGCCCAGTGTGGATGCAGCTATACAGGCAAAGGTGTGCTGTGCATCAGTATCGGAAAACCATCTCTTATGAACGAAACAAGCTGTAGCAGTAAAAGTACAGTTTTGTCACTATAGCTATATCTACACTGGGGACTTCTGCCGGCATAGCTAGGTGGGTCCAGGATCACACCTCTTCACATACCTGACTGACGTAGCTATGCCAGCAGAAGTCTGTAGTGTGCAGACAGAGGCTAACATACAGTAAAGTAAACTGATCTTAATGGTTGCGTTGCAGGGAATAAAAAAAACCCCATCAAGCCTGACAAATTACTCCACGTTGCATGTGTGTAGAGGCTGGGGAAAGGAGAACTCTGTTATTCTTGGAAAAAAAACCTTTTCAGTTTTCCCTAATCCAGCATCTGGAGGCCCAGCTGTGCTAGCTTGAGGCTGTGTGTAGTCTCATGCATGGAAAAGATGATGGACAGATGGCTGTGTGAAATGCTTTATCTACCCACAGGTCAGATGTATGGCCATCTGTGTGAGTAGTGGCAGTGCAAAACTGTATATGAAGAGGTATTTCAAACAAAGATTCTCCAGTTGTGCTGCACTCTGAACCAGTTTCTCTTGTGATTTGGTAAGAGGACTGATGATGTTCAGGTATTCTAAGACTGTGTGTTAGTGCCACAATTGCTATAGAGCTGTCACTACTCCATGACTTCCTGTTCCATGAACTGACTGTAAATTCTCTTCTCTGGTTTGGAACTCTGCATACCACCCGGAAGTGACTCTTTTGGTTACATTGGCCTTTGTTCTCTGCTAATTTACACCAGTTTTACACCTCTGTATTTCCACTGACTTAATGGAATGGCATTGTTCCTAATTGAAACTAGTATAAGTAAGAGGAGCATCAGGTTAATTACTTGTAACATTTCAGCTCTTTTGATTTATTTGTGCACTCTGATCACTTAAATGCTGAGGCACATTTGCTTTTTAACACTTGGTTTCCTGTAATATAAAAATGACTTCATATTTACAAATGAAGCAAGGTTTTATTCTGCAAAGGGACAGGCCTTCTTTTTATCTTTGTTTTCCTTTTTAAACAAATTTAAAATTGCTAAGTTGACATTTGAAAACCAGCTGTAGTATTTTACATTCATCATTATTATGTGTGTATATTTTCATAGCATTTATGAGCTCCACACCTGGACCAGAACACCATTGTGCTAGATGCTGTACAAAGAGAGACCACAAAGATGGTCCCTTCTACAAAAAAGACCTTACAATATAAGAAAAACGTAGGCCACATTTGTGCTAGCAAACTTTGTAGCCATAATTAACCTCAAATGGCAGGATCAATGCTGGAAGCTATAAATTACAGCCATGAGATTTGCTAGTGTAAACAAGGCCTTAAAGATTACATCTTGTTCATACCACTCACATGGGGCTCCTGTGGTGTTAATCACATGATTATGACAAACATTTAATATTGTATGGTTTTGCTGGAGAACCTCCTGTCTCAGAGGTACATATTGTGGGTTCTTAGCCCTTTAATTGAAGGAGCTTGTGTTTTGAACTTTTAGCAAAGATATTCTTTCTCCATAGTGTTCATTAGCCAGTGAATTAGATATGGGTTAACAAAAACAGAAGAAAACACATATTATCCCCTGCAGTATGTGTTCTCAGTGCTTTGTCCGTTCCAGTTTAAAATGACTCAGATGATGATGCTTCTACAACTTCCCATTGGAAATGTATCACAGTCTATTGCTATTAGGAATTGTTTAGTGATGTTTCTTTTAAAATTGTCTTTGCTAACTTCATCCCATTATTCCTAGTTCTACCCCTGTTAATCACCCCCAAACAATTCCTCCCCCTTCAAGCCCTTGTACATTGTTATCATACTACCCTTAGCTACTCTTTAACCAAGATCCATACAATTATAGTACCTGTTTTAACCGTTCCTCATACATTAGTCCATCCAGCTCCTTAATAAATTTTGTTGTTCTCCTCCAAATTCTCTCCAGTTTGTCATCATTGTCATCTCTGGACACCTTAGCACCAAAAACAGTTTTCTAGGTAAAGTTTCAGCAGTATTGTATAGTGAGTGAGGAGAGCATTTATTTCCCTCCGTTTTTATTCCTGGGGTAAGAGAGATCCTGTATCATCACTTCTTCAAAACACTTAGGGGAATAATTTGGTACTACATCTTCCCAGAATTCGTATAATTCTCTGTTGTTAAATTAGTGAAGAAAATTTATGGATTGAAATGGAATAAGATTAAATGTGACTCACTTCTCCTTGGCCCTTCCCCACAAAAATCTTCCCATTTGTTTGGGTAAGTACTGTCTTCATTAGGCAGGAGAAAAGATGCAACATCAGAATGAAAAAAAAATCCCGAAATATTATTGACTCTGTGTTTGAGCCCTAAATAATGTCTTGGAGCAGGAGCATCAGTGGCTAGGAGAAATCAGAGGGTCACTAATCCATTTTGCCAAAATAGTAATTAGCTATGCAAATGTAACATTTTTACTGTTCAGGATGGATTACAGTATCCATTGTAAAATAAAAAGAAACAAATGAATTGTGCCTGTGAAATTGTGTAAAAAAGACCACTGCTTCCCCATTAAATAATGAGAAGTAGCTTAGCCACTAAGAAAAGTTTGTTTTCAGGCTGAGGCTCAAGTATAATTGGGCTTCCAAAGAATGGAACACATTTTAATTTTTAACTGGAAATCAGAGGAGTAAAAGAGTCGAAATCTGCTTCAGCTGGAGGTTTTGCTCAATGTTGGAATTTTCCTTAATAAGCTGAAACATTCCAGGCCTGCCTCAGTTAGCAGTTGGGTGCAGTGGCTTTACTCAGGGGGTAGACATCTTAATGCTCATGTAATTATCATGTAATTAGTTTGTAATGTGGGATCAACATTTTGCATATAGGGCATTCTTTCACTAAACTTGAAAAATAAAAAGTTTTATTCATTAAAGCACTGATACAGGCATTTCATCTCTAAAGAGGAAGCGTTTCCCACCCCTTCTCTTTAACACACACACACAAATATTTTAAAACACTTCATAGGTGGTGCCTTCAAGGTAAATAGAATTATTTAATGCAGTCTCGTTGAATATTTATCAGACTTTCTTGTTGGTAAAACCACCTTTCAACACAAGTGTCAAGTGGGTTGCAATTATCATCAGAGCTGATAAGTGCAAATAACTGATAGCTTGCCTGCTAAAGCTGTGTGTGCACATCTTGTAAAGGGGAATCTCGTGGAAGTATGTCATTTTCTGTTTTTGAGTGTTTTCTTTGTTGCCATTGAACTTTCATAATCAAAGTTGTGAAAGACTGATTGTCTTCAGCAGAATACTTCCATTATATTATTAGCTATCATAATAAATATACCTGACTGAGATGTAAGATGTATTCTAATACATAGAATTTTATGTAGCCTCTCTGTGCTTACATTTGTTTCACCTGCCGTACGTAGCTGATCACGTCTGACATTTGGCTGAGAAGAATTTGGTTCTCATTTATAAGTGCAGTCAATATGGCTCTATTTAAATATTGTACCCCAAAATGCTATCTAGCCTCCTATTCAGGAAACGCTTGATGGTTTGAATCTTAGCACTATCATGGGTTCAGCTTTAGAAACTATAGATGTGCTGGGAGCCTCTGGATCTTGACTCACCCGATGTTTGTAGATGAGTATCTTAAGAGGAACTGCCCTGTAAATGTCATCGCTTTTATAGAAAAGGGACAGGAAAGAGGAGCACTGTGGCTCCAAATGGCTCCCTCAGCGCAGCAGTAAATCCTGGTATTAGTGGGGTGCAACTGTGAGGAACTACAGAGCTGCCTCTTGATGTTACCATTTCCTAGAGAAAATGGACAGAGTGCAAGCTAATCTGTAATGGATGGCTTCCTTCAATGGTTGCATCTTGCACTAACTCTTTTACTCCTCTGTATAGATGCAGCATTATGATAAACAAAATATCTATCTTTCAAGAACAACAGTTAAGAAAGTTTGAACGGTCCTTTCTTTTTCATATGTCTACTGAAATTGTTACATCTGAAACTATTTGGCTGGGATTTGCAAAAGAAGTCAAATGTCCTTGTTGTGAGTTATTCAGCACATGCTCCTGCTTCTTCATAAGCAGCACATCTCATTTTTAGATCATAATTCAAGAAGTCCATGACAAGAGAGTTTTTCTATTTTCTTTTCTTCACCAGATGGCTACAGTTTACTGTGTTTTTCTGCTCTGTGGTTTAAGTTATAAAATACCTGAGGATTTGAAGACAGACCAGTGGCAAATAGGAAATTTTCTCAGGCAGGTGGGAGAGGAAAGAGGTTTTCAAACTATTGCATTCTGAAGAATCAGTGGGTTTGTTTCTGGCTACAAAACTACAGGTAGGGTGGCTTTGTAGATAGGTAGGGTGAAGCAGGGGGGTGCAGATGCCCCGGACTTGGGTGTTGTAGAGCAGTGGTTTTCAACCTCTGGTTCGTAAATCCCTAGGGGTTCGCAGACTATGTCTAAGGAGTCCATGAAAGGTTTCATTACCACAGAACAGTGGTTTTCAACCTGTGGTCCATGGACCCTTGGGGGTCCAGAGACTATGTCTAAGATTTTCAAAGGGGCCCACACCTCTTTTTAGGGGTCCTCAAATGAAAAAAGGTTGAAAACCATTGTGATAAAGCAACATGGTCCAAAGTAACCCCTACCCTTTGAAAGGGTGAAGTGTGTGCTACTCCAAGGAAAAGCATAGCTGTGTTAGTCAGTGAAGATGGAAGGTGGAGCTATTACGTCGCTTTCTCCCATTCTGACTTGTATAACGACTGGAATTTCCCCAACTTTCAGAACTGGTAGCCCCCTTTTCAGACTAAGAAATGTTTCATAACTTGCTCTTCCAAGTCCTCTCACTTAAATTGTGAGTAAGAAAAACTTGGTAACTATAACCCATTCCAGAAATAACTAATTATGAAGTTTAAAAAACTGAAATCTAATTATAAAGAAGTGCAAAATCATATACTCACAATTCAGTGGTGGATGAACTATCTAGCTGATGAAAGTTATTCCACACAACATTATGCTGAGGAAGGACCATACCTTTAAGTGACTTTTGATCATCAGATGATTGCAACACTTCGTTGTGATCAACTTAACTGAAGAGAAACCTTTTCTCATTGAGATACCATGAGGATCAACGTTGGATGAGAACCGTCAAAGCTTCTGCCAACTACAGCTGGAAACTTGCTTTAAAGCCCTAAATCTGCTGGGTTCCTCGCTAGAGAAACTCAACTGTCACAAGAGAGGACTGTCACTTTGTCTTGTGGTGGCCCAATCACTGCTGCCAAGTTAACCCTCATCCTAGATAAAAGTGTTGGTGATTCGTTTTTTTTTTTTTTTTCCTTCAGTGGGTGTTAGGAAAAATAGTTTTGCAGCTGAATCTGAAATGACTTCAGACTTAAGATGGCTCCCAACTTGCTCATCAGGTCTCTTTATGAAGTCTGAAACAAGGAGAAAGTACTCCAATTTTTCTCTTTGGAAGACCAATTTCCAAATTTTGTGATGAATGCTTCAGGTCAGAACATTCATATTCCTCCTCTGAGGAGAAAAGTTCTGCTTGTTAAGTTGCCCAAAACTGTCAGCAAGAAAGGCTAAGTGTGACCTCCTCCACCCCCACCCCAATGAATTAATAATCATTCAGGAAAGTCTGCTCTGTTGTTCTTAATTCCAAGAGTTGAGTTAGGCCTTTGTTTTGTGAGGGCTACCTCACCTCGTTGTGAAAGAGGAATTGCTGGTGAAGGGCTTCCATGTTGTCACAGAGCAATGTGAAAAATCAAAAATGCATGGGATGGCCTTTAACTCTAACAGCTTCATGTAGATCCTGTAAAAGGTTTGCAGACTTTTTCTTCATAAAGAATGCTTAGCAGTGTATGAAACAGTGACACCACAAGGCATTTGGTGTGAAGTTTTGGATCTACACCTGCCTCTGAGGCTACTACCTGTCTTACCTGTTATTTTTCTTGTCACCATCTGTGCAGATTGCAATATATCGCTCCCACTGTTCAACTCTGACTGCTTCTTGAAATGTCTCGAATGAGCATTTTCCTGTTGTGTCCTGGCACAGCTTTCCAATAGAGCAAGTCTTCTTTAATAGAACTATCAGAAATGTATCTCAAAGTGCTAGAAGCTGTGGTGCAGCACAGACATCGGTTGTCATCTCTAGCTGAATTGCTTAAGTAATCCCTTTTGCTAAATTTTGAAAGCAGATTCTCTCTGTCATCCTCAGCCGTGTCACTAGCTGAGTGTGAAAGTTATTTAACAAAGCCATTGTTTTCAGTTTGGTAGCTGCGTCATGTCCTACAACTTCTGAAAACAGATCTATTGTGTAGGAGAGGATGTAATTATAGGCAATAGGGTGTGCTTTGTGCTGTTACGTGATTTCAGAGATATTAGATCAGATGCCTGTTTATGTTGACACTGCCATTTTGAGTAATGAAGTCTTACTGACTCCCTCCTCGCTCCCCCAAGAAATCAAGGTTTTTTGAGAATTTTTTTTTGTCTTTCATTGATGGATTTTTTAATTTCTAAATGTTGCAGCAACTTAGAAGGCTTTTTACATGTGGCTTTCAGTACTCCAGAACATGCTGTAAAATGTGGTTTCCAATCAATGTTACATGTCACATCATGTATGTGTTTTCATTTTTCTTTCGGAGCTCTCAGTGGGACAGCTTACCACTGCCCCTTTCATGAAAGAATCCATCTTTCCAAATCACTCCTTAGCCAGAAATGAACTCCAAAAAAGACTGAAAGGTTTACATAGCATGAAGCTCAAAATTCACTCTGAGGCCTTTTGCAACTGACACAACCAGTTTTCTAGTTCAGATTGTATTTTGTCGTATTCTGTGTGAGTACTTGCACTTTATGCTGTCTGTAACATGTTTTTAATGAGGGTATATGCTGGTTTATATACAGGAAATCCCGGAATGCTCACAGGTACAAGTTTAGTACTGTTCGGAGTTTATTTTGTTTTTAGTGGAGATTCTTGCAATCTGTTGCAAACACCCGCATCCTGCACTAGTCTATGCTGACTATGCTGCCTAACCTCTGGCCTCCCAACAGATGTTTCTGACTTTTCTTTCCTGCTGTCAGAGTAAGTAGGGTAGGGGGCTCTCCCTAGAGTGTTGATGCCGAACTTTGCCTGGGGGGTCCCCTTTGACGTTTCTTTTTGGCCTCTGGCTAGGTATACTACTATAAAAGCACTGATGTAATAGACTAATTATCCATGCTGTAGCATTCAGCATGGTACACTTTCGGTGTTTTCTGCGCTCTTATTGGATAGCAATGTTAACAAAATGTCCCCATGAAGAATGAATTAATGTATGTGAGATTCATCTTCGGAGTTCAGGGAGGGGTAAAGCACAGGCTGAAATTAAATGTCACAAACTGTGGCTTGTTCTTCATTGCTTGTTCTCCACTGCTTTCCCAGTGTATTCATTACACAATATTTCTTATTCAAATTAATTACTCCAGTGTCCCCGGAAATCTTCTTAATAGATTCCAACAGGCCTTTTGTCTTGTTTCCATTCTGGTTACCTGGCAGTGTATTTAGGAAGGTGTGGTGCTGGACTGTGTGTTCAGTACTGTTAAAGGGTATCTAGAAATAAAATTTATATGACCAGAATTTTCTATATACTTAGTTAGAAAATCCAATTTATCACTCTTGGTATTTCTACTTAACCCTTCAGAATAAGATCATTCATATTTGTTGAAAAACTGGAAGAGAACAGCTGTATCAGAATCCACTGAATGAGAATTGCTGTGCTAGTCAAGGGGGGCTGCGGGGAGTTCTGAAGACTTGCCCAGACTGAACGTCTCAAAGTTTACTTTTGAAATATTTGCATTGGGGTGAACAATTTGGTGGAGAAGTAGTTTGGGAAGTCAACAAAAGTTGCCTTATTTATTATCCACAGTGTTTTATTTCTTGATATCTAGAGGGAAGTCCATACATTGCTGTCTGAGATGCTGTAAAATATAAAGTTGTGCACAAAAGTTTGTTTTTAATTCTAGAATTTAATTCTTTAATTCTATATGTGACAGTGCTTCCTTACGCAACCAAAAGCAGAATCTAGTGCAGTGGCTCTCAACCTTTACAGACTACTGTACCCTTTTCAGGAAGCTGATTTGTCTTGCATACTCCCAAGTTTCCCCTCACTAAAAAACTACTTGATTACAAAATCAGGCATAAAAATACAAAAGTGTCACAGCACACTATTACTGAAAAATTGCTGACTTTCTCATTTTTACCATAGAATTATAAAATAAATCAACTGGAATATAAATATTGTACTTACATTTCAGTGTATAGTATGTAGATCAGTATAAACAAGTCATTGTCTGTATGAAATTTTAATTTGTACTGACTTAGCTACTGCTTTTTATGTAGCCTATTGTAAAACTAGGCAAATATCTGGATGAGTTGATGTATCCCCTGGAAGACCTCTGTGTACCCCCAGTAGGGTTGCCAACTTTCTGCTTGCACAAAACCGAACACCCTTGTCCTGGCCCCGCTCCGCCCCTCATCAGAGGCCCCGCCCCGTCCCACCCCTTCTGCAAGGCCCCGCCTCCTCACTCCATCCACCCTCCCTCACTCACGCATTTTCACCAGGCTGGCTCAGGGGATTGGGGTGTGGGAGAGGATGATGGCTCCGGCTAGGGGTGTGGGCTCTGAGGTGGGGCCAGGGATGAGGGGTTTGGAGTGCATATGGGGACTCTGGGCTGGGGCTGAGGGGCTCAAAGTGCGGGAGGGGGCTCTGGGCTGGGGCAGGGGGTTGGGGTGCGGAAGAGGGGTGTGAGGGTTCCGGCTGGGGGTGCAGACTCTGAGCTGGGGATAAGGGGTTTGGGGTTTAGAAGGGTGCTCCAAGCTGGGACAGGGGATTAGGGCTGGGGCAGGAGACCCACATACCCCTGGTTGAGAACCACTGGTCTAGTGGCCTCTGTATCCCTCCATCCAT
The DNA here is from genome assembly GCF_027887155.1 of Malaclemys terrapin pileata. Classification (NCBI taxonomy): domain Eukaryota; kingdom Metazoa; phylum Chordata; order Testudines; family Emydidae; genus Malaclemys; species Malaclemys terrapin. Next base: position 26,863,441 of record NC_071518.1, on the reverse strand, counting down.
CCCTCTACAGTTCTTTGCAGTTTGGTTTCTACTGTGTGCCTTGATATTTTAACGGTACAGTTGAGTACAAATGTACTTTGATGCCCCTCTTTACTTTCAACTGCAGGAAAAGAGTTTCAAATGGAAGACATTGGCAGTTTTCTGGCTTTAAAGATAGCATCCATTATGACACAGGAAGAGTTAATGTTAAACTTTTAGTTCTGAGCTTAATTTATTGAGCTTCTAGATACAGGGGTTCATTTTCTCAGAGATAATAGATATCACTTGAGAAAACAAAACTGAATTGGGTTCTTTCATAGTTTGTGGGTTTATATCCCATATGGTATAGAAGCAGGCTCTGTGAGGTTGCCTGAAATATGCCTGTCCTCTCAGCATCATTAAAGATAATTCCTGCTTCCCACATTCTATAAGCAATTCTAAGATAGTGCAAAAATTAATAGCTACTTGTTTAGGAAAAGGATTTCACTGCACTTGCTATATTGAAAAAAAACCATATTATCTAGGGACCATTGTATTTATAAAATGTCCCTTTGTAAGAATGTGGGGATTTTATGAGGAATTTTTGGTTGGGTGACCTTTTTACTTTGAGAGCAGCAGTTCACACTCAATATTGGCAAAATGAGTTTGATAGTCCCTGCTTTACTAAACGCTAGTATCTAGATGACCGTAATTCACCCTCTAATACCCCCACTAAACCTATTTATGCAGAACCTGACATGATTTGCAGTTTCTGTTAAGGAGGAACATAGGACTTAGGCAGTGTCTAGAATTAATTTTTTGACCTCCATTTCAGTTATTGGTTGAAGTATTAAACTCTTCAGACAACTAAGCTGCTCATTATATAACCTGGCATTTAGTACCTTATAGCAGAGATGCACTATCAATTCTGTACTTTTTCCTCAAGTAACATGCACCCTTTCTCCTCCAGTGCACAAAACAAGAGGGAAAAGGTTGCAAGGAAAATTCCTGCCAAGCATCAGAGATGAAGTCTGCCCATAAATAGTGACTCTAGTGATAATAGCCCTGTTTAGGCCAACACAATTGCAAACCTGCTATTAATATTGGCTTAACACTGTCCATTTTAACGACAACATATATCCATTTAAATATCAACAAGCATTATGAATTCAGAGTACCTGTTTGAGATTTGGGGTCAGTAGCACATATCAGAATAAAACGCCCAATCTTATCTATTCATTTCTAAATATCAGAGGGAGATGGAAGTGTTGGCCACTGATAGCACTTAGAGAAATATATGTGAAAATTTTGTTTCCGTGAATTCAGATAACATCTGCATTAATATGGTTCATAAGGATCATTAATGCTCAGAGTATATTATCAGGTGTTCTCTAATGCACTTTTGATGAGTGTTAATGATGCTTGCTGTAGGTTTTTTTTATTTTTTCTCTCCATCCCCCTTTTTTTCTGCTTGATTGTAATAATGACTTAATCCAGGTGGTAGACTCCATTCAGAAAAGGCTCTAGGGAAATATTATTCCCTAGTACGAGCAAACAACTCAGATAGTCATTGAGCTCACTACGGTACTTCCTCCAGGAGAAATCTTGGCTCACCCCTTGGGTGTCTGGACCTGCCCAGCATTCATAGATTGATTATTTGATTTGGGGGTGGAGGTGAGCAGGAAGAAAGAAGAGAGACGGTAAAATGGTGGTGGGTGGAGAAGGGAAGAAGCCAACATGGTGGCTATTAGAATTACCCGTTTGCTTCGGAAAAAGCCCCTTTTGTAGAATAGAGTCCTCTAAATGTTTGTGTAATTAGAACAAAAGTCAAGAGAACAATGCAGTTCAAAGTGACAATGCTGAGTACAAATAAGGATGGAATTTTTTTCTCTCGAGAGCTCTGTGGTCTGAGCCTGGTTTTGATCATGGCTTTTAGAAAATGCCTTTTGTTTTTGGATAAACTGATATTGTCGCCAATATTTCTCTTGTGTGGCTTTTTCTACCTCACTGTCACTCAGGAGAGTTAGACCATTAAGGACTGATTAAAATAGCTAATTGTAATTTGTTCAAAGGCTAGGTTGCATGGTCCTTTTTATGCCATGGAAAGAAACAAACACACAGCAAGCTTTAAACAAAACACATGAGCAAATTCTGTCTTCAGCAAGAAGAGGTGCTGTTTTGAAGCCCGCACACAGGCAGCAGTGGAGGGAGAATGCAACACATACCTTCAGTCCACTGAGTTTTTCATAGTACTGAATTCATAGTGTGAGATGTCACTCACTCTATTGTTAAGTTTCACTTAAAAATTTTTGCTCCACAAGTTACAGTAAATCATGTTAGCTATTTAAAAGTTGTTCTCTCTTAAGTTCACCCAGTTTTACAAATACGTAGGAAGAGGGTTTTTTTTATTTTTATAATAATAAAAAAAAATCTCTACTAGATCCCCATAGGAAGACTCAAAAGTAAAGTACATATGAAGAAAATTATGCTATTAGGTTGCTTTTTGCTACACTTTATCAAAAGCTATACTTTGCAAATGTAATCTGTAATAGTGAACTGTGTACAAAGGAAAAGGAGTCATATAGCTGCACATAATGTTTTTTACTTGCTTAAATCATTTTGTATCTTCCCCTTTTTTAACCTCCTTCCAAAGGCAGCTGTTAAATGCATACCTTCATTGCTTCTAAAGTGAAAGCATGGCATACCGAGCTGTTTAACACTGAAGTGCATTGCTAGCAGGGTGGCTTAAGTGTGGTTTCCCCTGGAGTAGGCTATTTTTTCAGAATCGCTAAGTTTCTCTTCAGATTGTTTCCATTTGTTGAAAGCATTTTGCAAAATATTTCATCCCATCCCCATTTGCCGCTTTTGAACAGTTCCAGGAAGGATGTCCAGGGTGAGAACAGAACCTTTACTTATCTGTATAAAGCACCTCAGCCCATGGGGTGAGGAGGATAGGATGAGGTACAGGTTTTCTAAAGTGGAAACAAGAAACTAACCACCATCTTCCTTTAGACTATCTTCAGTCGTCCCACCTGAACTGGAAACTGAACTTGTTACTGGCCTTTCACTTTTGAGATGTTTCACTCCCCAGTGAAATAAATTTGATGTTTGCTCAGTTTCTGTACAATGTTAATGTGTCAGCATTTGGCAATTTTTGCTCTTTTGAAACTGAGGCAATACCAAGCACTTGAGCTAACATGGAGACCTCGTCCGATCCTTTCCCCAGTAGAAAGGGTGGTTCCCTTAGTCCTAGGGCTGAGGTCACAGGTGGGGCAGTATGAATAGATTTCACTATGGCTGTTTCTGAACTGACTGGCCTGTGGATGAATAGAGATTGTTTCCATTGTTGTTAGTCAGTTAAACTTCTCTAACTGATCTGTTCACTCTAGGGAATCAGGTGAGAAAGATGGAAAGGTAAAAATGAAGGGAGAAAGAGAGGTGGGGGGAGGAAAGAACCAAAAATGAATAAAACAGAGCTGTGAATCCAATCGCCAAGTATTACATTATAGAATCCCAGTTTGTATATAAACGTTTCAGAGGAGAATCACATCCAGAAGTTGGAAAAATTGATTTCCAGAGCTGTAACTGTGCAGTGCTCTGTCTTGCCACTAAAGAAGTAGAAAGCTTCATCATAACTTCTAATTCCCCTCCCCCCGCACACTTTAGTACCCTACATTTTATAATTAAAACAGTCAGTTTGAGGGTTTTGATTAAATGTAAAGGTTTTTTTTTTTTCTTCTAGGGGAGACTGCAGTTTGCCCATGAGAACACGTTTGGAATTTCCACTTTTATTTTCTCAGATGGAAATGTAATATTGTGCAATATAAAAAAAATTAACACAGTCTCACTTACTGCACCATTAACTACTCTGGACTGCTTTTCCATGGTTAGATCCCTTGATGATTCTCACTGGCCTTTGCAGGTTGCTGGACAGTTTTTCTCTTTGCATCTGGGTACTTCTGCAGATTTTCTGCCTTTTCTCTCCCTTTCTCTGGTGCCAGGCCCTCCCATTCCTTTGTGAAGGACTCTCAATCACTTTTGTGGCTGTCACAGTCCTTTCTGTTCCTCCTGAGAGCCAAATTCCTCTTGAGCAAAGCCACTGTTTTTTATTTTACCCCAACTTCTCTCACCTTTGATTAAATAAAAAGGTGATTCTACTGGCAGATTTTTAATCAGCCAAATCTGAAGAGGTTTCAGGGAGCTAGCTAGCTATCTCTCAAAGTATTGCTCAACTAAATGAACAGCCTTTTCTAACAAAACAGCAACAGAACATGAAGGTTATCGCAGAAGTTAATAAAAGTAAGGAAATTAATACTCAGAGCTGATCTCCAATGCCTAGGCACTCCGGGGTGCATTAAGGAAGTAGTTAGAGAGGCACTGTGGTGAGCCTTAACTGTGAATTACCCTATTTTTATTAACTTTGACAAGCTCAGTGAACTTTTTCTTTTTATTAAGTAATTTAAAAAGCTAATCAGATTGTGTGATTATGTATTTTAATTACACAATCTTACACTTTTTCATAATTACTGTCCATGATAAATATGATTAACTGATCACATTTTGACTGGTGTAACAATTGCACAAAAATACTGATAGGAATTTGTCAAAAGTTGTTAGTGCATGTGTGTGTTCATGTGTGGGCAGTGGGAACTTTTCTAACTACATCAGAGTGACATTAAAAATTAACTCTCAGCTCTCTTTTTTGCATATCATAAACATAAGACAAATAATATATATTTACAAGATATATACCATTTATGCATTAATCCTGGATGTTTTTATTTTCTTTTGTCCTAACACTCCTGCTTCATATTTGTCCGACATTACTTAGTTAAAAAAAAATCAGTACCTCAAGTAACAGACTTGTCTTGATCGTAGACAAAACAATTACATTAATACGGATACATTAAAATTACATTAATAAGGTTGAGAGTATGTATGAGTAATTTAAGGGTAAAAAGCATTATAGACATGCTGTAATTATCCCAATGCCACAGATTAAAAAAACCTAAGACATTCAGAGTTAAGGTTACACTTAAAAGAAATCCAAACACATTAAGGTAAGACATGCACAATTAAACTACCCAAACAACTTTAACTCAGCCCTGTAGCAAAGCCAGGAGGGGAAAGAAAATGAAAAACATATAATGTCTTTACAAATCAGTTTCCTCTAATCTGGTACCACAAATACTAAAATGCTTTAATTACAGTCATTTGGCTATTGAATGATGTCACTATGTTATTTACTTGTAAATTCTCATAAAATTGATTCTGTGCTTATGAATATGTGAATTCTGTGAATATGCTGTATTTTTCACACAGAACAAAGAGGTTGAACCTCTGCCTCAAGTGCAAAACAGAACTCAAACTTAATTGTGGAGTCCTGACCAGCACTTCCATAATACTCAGTATTGGTATTGTACACTAGGAGACAAGCTGACAGCTGAAGAACAGTTCTCCACTCTATTTAATAGACATTTGATACTGGGAAGTTGTTTTTTGGGGGGAGGGAAAAAACTAAATTAAAATTAGTCCAATTTTAGTTTAAATTGTCCATATCTCCATTTTTCACTCATTTTTTTCTTCTGCAGGGGTGGAGGATACTCTGGAAGGTAATTTAAGGAGTCTACACTAGAGCTGGTCAGAAAATAGGGATTTTCCATAGAAATTTTTTACTTTGCAGGAAAAAAATAAAAAATCAAAATATTTTGGCTGAGAACTAAAATATTTCAAGTAGGAAATGCTCCCCTAGTGCCTCATTGGAACTGTAGTTTGGGTGCCCCATACTCCCATTCTCGTTCTTGGGCTGGGCTCTCCTGTCAGCCTACATCTTCTATGATGCACCATCTTCTGCTCTCTTGATAGCTCGGCTGGGGAGCCTGGTCCATAGAGGAGAATGGGGACATGAAGAAATTGAACTACAACTCCCAAGAGATACGTTTCTGATTTGAAATATGTCAATTTTTAACCAAAACTTCAATTTGGGGGCATTCATTTTTTTGACAAACTATTACATTTTTTATATAGAAAGCAGACACTTTTCATTAAAGGTTTTGTGTAGTTGAAAACCCAATTTTCAAAGGACAAATTTCAGCCTGCCCTAATCCACGTAGATTTAAAATTCTTCAGCTTGTTTTGAAAACAAGAAGGATAAACCTCCATTTCCACCACATGCCAGTCATTACAAATGGGGTGACTCAGGCTTTGACTATCATACTTCTCCCTGCTAGAGATATGATTTTTAGAAACTTGTGTGTTTTTGCAGTCATTTTTGATATTGGCTATTCCTAAGTGTCCGTGCTATGGGGCAAACTTAATACTGGAGCTGGTCAACATTTTTTGAATGAACATTTTTTTCTTCAGGGTATAGCTTTCTCCATATATCCACTATCTGCCTGTCAGTGATTTGCATTTGCTATCTTTTTCACGTTTTTCTTCCTGATACATATTGGGTTTTTTTTAATCAGAACTTCTCTCTAGCTTTAGGTTTGGAACCTAAGTAAAATCCGCTAGTACAAGTAAAATATCTTTAACATGTGAGGCAAGAGCTAACAAAAGATTATTAGTGAATTCTGTTTTTTATTTAGTTGGTTGCATATATAGCTAGTTTATTGAAACATGTCTGTCTGTCTATTAGATAGATCAGGACTGCTTTACTTGACCTGGGAAGATTTTACAAATTAGGCAATCTTCCCCTCACTCCCCCCTCACCCCCCCCGGCAAAAACAAAAACGAACAAAACAAAACTGCAGAAGATAGATCTCCAACCCGAACCTTGTATAGTTTAGCTTGACTCATCTATGGAGAGATGAATTTCTTGTATACCTGCAATATCTGAAATTAATTTTTTAAGGTTATTTAGTATCTTATTTTCCATTTCCCTTTACTGGGTTAAGTCCGTTAACATTCCAAGAGACTATTTTCTTAGTACTGTTAGTCTCCATTATGGGGCATAATTAGGGAGAGAGCTATTAAAACCAAAGTTTCTCTTATTTCCTTTCATTTTCTGATGTAAACTCAGATGAGAGAGATTTTTATCAAACGGAATGTTTGCCAGTGGAGAGAAAAAGGGTGTGTGGAAAGAGTATTTGTGTGTCTGTGGTGGAAATGAGCAAGACATTTGCCTCTTCTTCTCTTCATGGAGAAACTAAGTCAACATATATTCCAATGCTGATTTTATTGTTATACCCTCTCAATTTTTGAAAAAGTAAAATGATTCCCTGGCCTTTCCCCATTATATTTTAGATGGGGATCAGCCAGCCATTTTTGTCATAATGAGTCTGTCGGAAGCCTTTGTGACTACTCATGATGGCTTAGGGTTTTGATAACTCAGGGATGGAGCTAGTGGGTCTGGAACTGTCAGCCACCATTGACTCTAATTATATGCGAAGGGTTGGTTTCAAGTGACCAGTCTAGGTGTTGGTGGGAGCTACACAGATGACTGTGGTGCAGCTTCATGAAGCATATTCTAGACCCATGGTTAGAGTAGGCTTCATGGGCAATTATTTTGAACCTCCCCTGTCATAGGGGGAGGGTAGGAGGATCTCCACCGCAGCACATAGCTGTTGGCCCACCTACGCCCTGTCCTTCACCACTCCCCACATAGTGAGGAGTTCAGCTTCACACTCTGAAAGGCATGTGTTCGCCCTACCTCCCCAAACCCTGCCCTCTCCCCTTTGTGCAGAAGAATCATATCCCTTCTGATTTCAGGTGAGCCAAAGTCTGCCCTCACACTCGTTCTACCCAGTTGACTTAAATAGGTATATGCAAGGGCAGAATTTAGCTTTAAAAGTTTGGATTCCAAAAGAGGATGTTAGCTGCTTGTGAGCAGATATAATCCATTAACATGATCCCCCAGGTACTGTCTTGAGTCTCTGTGTTCTATGCACCTGACAAATTACCACATACAAGACTTGAACCAGGGATCTTCATGGTCTGTAAACAGCTCCTCTACTTGGTGAGCCAAAATGAGATCTCCTTTAGCTGGGCCAGTAGGAGCTGTGCATACATTTCACTCAGCCAGGAACCCCTTTCTGCAGTAGTATTCAGTAGTATTCTAATGAGGATGCGATGTCATATGAAGAAAGATCTTAGTTGTCACTTGATCTCCTCTTTTGAAAACTTGACAGAAGAGTCTCACAATTTATCATTGGCTTCTTCTGTCAAAAGGCCAGAGATCTGTTGTAAAAAGAGAGCTGCCTTCAATGGAGTGTTTGTTATGCAGTGCAGTGCAAGTCTTCAGATCAGACACTGGGTAGTTGCTAGTTAACTTGAAAGGCCTCTGATGCTGTATATCTGTTGTAGATGAACACTGATTTGAGAAGACAGATTAACAGGTAGCAAAGATTTTTTTTTGTTTTAAAAACTCATTTCTCATTAAAAGTGACTACTCCTTTTTAACCAAAAGTATCTATGCTTCCATACAGCATCAACATAGAACTATCTTAAGTAAGCCATTGTATTTGGCTCTTATCTTTCAGAACACAAAATCCCACTTATTTTCTTTTTAAACCTGTCCGTTATTTCTGTTTGCTACTGAAAAGCAAATGATGCAGATCTTTCTTCTTTTTTTTTTTTTACTTATGTGTTAATGCCGTCCCCTCAGGCTAGTTACAAACACTGGTATAGATTCTAGGTTAGTATTTAACTAAGTTATACTTACAAATTGTTTGAAAGTCAACCTTGTGGTCTTACATTTGCTCACATTATGTGGGATTTCTTAAAAAAAAAAAAAAAAATTATTTTAAATAAATAAATAAATGTTTAATATAGCAGGCCCAGAGACTGAGCTAATTGTATTTTGCCAAAATGTATGAGATCCTTAGGGAGTAGGAGGTCTGCTTAGCTGGAGCAAAGACCCTCCGTCTGCAGACTCGGGTCAGATGGAGTAGCCAGGCTCATTAACTCCAGAGATACCAGCTGGTGTCACTGTGGTGCAATAACGCTTCACAAAAGAGGCAGGCAAAGATTTGGAATATCTCTAGGCTGACCAGAATCTAGCAAATACTTTCGTATGTTGTTGCAGGAGTCAAGATATTTGCATGTGTTACTTCATATACATTTTCATTATTTATTTGTGTGAAATCTAATTGGTGAATGCATGACGGGAGTGTGATGGATGAGGATGTTTTGATGAAAATATCTCTGTTTGCGGCTTTGTCGATATTTAATATTTATGTGGCTTGATTGTCAAAGGTGCTGAGCAGCTGCAGCTCCTGTGGGATTTGTGGGTGCACAACACATTAGAAAAATCAGGCCAATAATGCATATGTTTATATACAATAAGTCTCTGTCACTTGTACTTTAGTGGTTTCTTTTTTAAATTCTTTGAAGGAGGTATAAAATCTGGATATTGTTGACTTTAGTGATCGTTTACTGCTGAGTAATTTCAACAGATGTGTTTTGTAGTATTAAATCTATTAATCATGAACATCAATCTTTTAAATTTTTAAGTGCATCACAGTTTTCCCACCTAGATCAAAATGAGAGCTTGAAACAGCCTACTCTTTTTGACTTAACAAGCTGCTTTTATTTTCCCCACAACTTTCTCTAACAATATAATGACCAGCTTTTAATCCTTTGGGCTTGATAGTAAAGTCCTGTGCAGCGATTTTTCTCTGGGCTGAAACATGAAAATCAAATTTTTTTCTCTGAGTAGTAGATTTGGAACATATGTAAAGAGTGAAGGAATCTTATTGAGTGATAGAGGTTACTGCTCTACTTCCTAAGATAATTTAGCAAAACACATGTATGTGTGTTTTTGTGTTTGATTTTTCCAAGCCACCACCTTGAGATATCTTCTGGGCAAAACTCAGGTTGGATTCGCAAAGTACTTATCAGTGTATTTGTGTAATTTAGAGGCTGTTTTAAATATTGCATTTTCAGCTATATTTTTGCTAAGAGGTTCCCTGTATTCCTATCAGGAGATCAGTATATTTAGAAGTAGAAGTCTTAACTTTTCAAAATAGATTTTTTTTCATATTTAAATAAAAGATAGGACCTGTGGACTGGTTAGCTCAGGGGAGTGGAGGGTTATGGAGAACCTTTTGCCTCTGGGTAACTCATCTGAATTCAACGCAGGTTGATAAAGACTGAATTTAGTTATCCTCAGATAGCTTTTTGGTGGCTTTTGTGTAAGGGGTGAATAGTCTCAGTCCAAGGCCTACTCAATTTAGCATTTGGCTCCCTTTTTTTGGTGACCTCAGCCAAGGGGCCAAAATTTGAACAGGAATAATGGCTGAATTATTTTTCTCCCTTGTAGCTAGTTCTTTGAATCAGAGTTGAATCACAGCAGGGAGAGTGAATTTTTGCCTGTTCTATGGAGTTCAGTTTCCACTGCTGTCAGTCTAACACCTTCCATGAGAACTAAATCCACGTACACATTGAAATACAACCCTCTTACCAGTTGCAATAGGGGCTGCTTAACTAGGATGCTTCGGTGGATTCCTTCTGGTCCCAATTAACCAACTGTCCCAAGTTTAAAGAATACTGCTTTGTCCAAACTGTTACCTACACGGTCACTGAAATATTGTTCATCTTTAAGACTCATGCTTGCAAGATGGCAAATTTCTCTCATAAGAGGTACTGAGTATCCTTGTCTCCCATTGACTTTCAAGAAGAACTAAATCCCGCCACAGGATATGACCCTTAAGTGATTTCTGTGAATGAATTAAATGACTTTTAATTGATGACTTGAAGATAATTATCACTTAGAAAGTACAATTCAGAAACAAGAAAGAGCAGAATAAAGCATTATATCAAATCATACCAATATACAGTATTATGTTCATGGGGGAAAAGTGTAATTTTTTTCATTCATAGTCTCTGTATTTAACATGTTCCCCAGTCACTAATTAGTCTGCATTACAGATATCATTTCATGACTCTGGACTGCTGAGAAGGGCTTAAGGAATGGGTGCTGGGCGGCATGGCCCAGAGTTTTAAAGGTATTTAGGCGTTACTGCACTTCGCGTCACTATGCACTAACTGATTTAGGAGTCTAAATCTCATTTTCCTAAGGGATTTAGGCACTTAGGAGTCAAAATCCCAGTGGGCTCATAAGTGCCTAAATCTCTTACAAAAATGAGATTTAGGCTCCTAAATCAGTTAGGGCTTAGTGATACTAAGTGCAGTAAAGCCTAAAACCTTTAAAAATTGGGGTCTGCATGTGTAATGCTCATGCTGAAAAGCCAAAAAATGATCCCCCAAAAGATGGCTGCCATATTTAGGCTTGTCCAATTAAAGCAAAAACACACACATTGTTTAATAGTAGTAAATCAGTTCCATGCATTTTATCCAAAAAGGCTGTTTCGATTAGTCACATTCTTAAAAGTCATTGAGTGTACAAGTGGCTTTGTCTCCCAATGGCTCTCTTTAGAGTGGCAAGGAATGGTGCTGGTATCTGCTTTATTGGGAAGCAGTTCACTTGTTCTTACAGGAGGAGGAATGTTAGAGGGATTAAAAAGAAGTATTTCTCTCGAATGAAGGAATGGGATTCTTCTCAAGACAGCAGGACAGTCACTGATGCAGAGAGATCTCTGATTTGCAATCCCTCATTTTTGCTTAAAAAGAGGAAACACATTTTCTATAGTTAACAGTAATAGCTCTTGTGGTACAGGTTTTTATTAATAGTAGGAACAATAGTCCCCTTTCCCCCACCCCCCGATTTTAGGAGGTGATTCATATTTTCTTTAAAAGCAGCAAAGAGTCCTGTGGCACTTTATAGACTAACAGACGTATTGGAACATGAGCTTTTGTGGGTGAATACCCACTTCGACAGATCCAGACTAACACGGCTACCCCTCTGATACTTGACATATTTTCTTTAGCTATTGATGAGAAAATTATCTTGCTTATGTGTTTTGTTGGGAGAGGCAATTAGCATTTGTGAAAGATGATAGTCTTCTAACAATGGGGGGCCAAATCCTCAAGCCACGCAAAGGGCACAGTGCTGGGGTCAGTGGTCCCAACACTGACCTCGTAGGTCACATTCTACTATGATGAGAGCAGTCTGTGCAAATTCATTATGGAGGCTCTTGAAAATGTTGTGAGTGAAAGTCTTTTCTGAGCAGTCAGATTTTTAGCTGGATAATTCCTGTTTAAATGCTAAAACAAGGCTGATTCAGCTCTTAGCTGTATGACTTTTCCTTGTAAGTAAATTGTTGAAACTACGATAAATAATTACATCAAATTTTAAGAAGCACAGAATGCAATTTTCTGACAGTAATTCAAGTCGATATAGGTAAAATTTTATAGACTAGTTAAGAAACTATTCAAATAATAATAATTCTAACCAAATAATTATTTTTATATGAGTCTTACCTGTACTTAAGATTTAAAAGTTGTCCAGGGCAACAATTGAAATTTTAATTTCAGCATTTTTTCAGTATAATTATTGCTTTAGTGGTCTGTGCATCTGAATCCTGTTTACAGTTTTAATCTTTTTATATCAGTCCTAAAATAGCTCATCTTTGTGAGGTATTATGTTAGTAGCAAAGTAGGCAAGAGTGGCACAGGAGCTTCTAGGTAACAAGTTCAGCATGAGTAGCACACTATCAAGACCTTTCTATTAATGCATTGATAATATTGACAGAATTGGCTTCTCATCTCCTGAGACAGAGGCTGAAGTTGCATTTGAGCATGTTTGAAAAGTAAATTGCTGAGTAAAATATATGGATAATCCTAAAATGTCTGTAGAAATAGGGTGAGTTATTGATTCACAGAGCACGACAAAACATCACTGCATGAATTAGCAAACAGCTGTTTCTAATTTGAGTTTAGAACTGTACACAGAGGAACTTGTTTTAGTGTTCACTCCTTTCATTTATAATGAATTTTAATCACCGCTACAGGTGAGAAAAATGTAGAAACAAGCTTGTATCTTGTGGAAGAAACAAAGGAGAGACAGATGCTAACAGATTTACAGTCTGTGATAAAAGGAATGTTTTGGTACACTTTACATGTAATTAGAGTGCAGCTGTTTTCAGTCCCAAATCCATGATGCACAGCAGAATATAGTATCTGCTGCTTTTCCGAAGGGAGTAAAGAAAAACAGTGATTCAACCCTGAAAGCATTTAGTTTATTCCTAGATCTAACATAAAACTTGCTCCTCCACCCCGACTATGTCATTTATTAAAGGGTGATAGAATTTATTTAATGATATGTTAATTTTTTTGTAAACTATGATACAGATAGTTGTCTTAGAAAGTTTGTTTGGAAAAAAAAGTTATCTTAACTGTATCATCTATCAAGATTTATATGTCATCTTTATCCATATCCATTAATGATTCTAGATAACTCCCATAGTAGAAGGCAAGATCGAGAGAAATGACATTGAGACAGCTTTGATATCTAGACTGCTTTCACCACCTAGGTTTAAGCTTGCTATTCTCACCACAGCTTTGAGGTTGCCATGTTAAACTATTCAACTACAACAAACATTCTAGTGAATTCAATTTTTATTTTTTAAATTTCTATAATAAGTCTTGTGCTCAATTGCATTTTGAGTTTCAGAACTAAATACATTTGTCTACGGGGGGCGGGGTGTGGGGGTGTGGAAGCTGGTAAAATAGGACTATATATTCTGTTAAGTCATGTTATCATTATCCTCAAGGTAAAACCAGGGACTGTGTCCTTTACTTTTTGAATCCTCTTAAAAATGAATGGCAGCATGATGTTGAAAAGTTGAAAAAAAAAATCACTACTTACTAGTACTTTAATCCAACAACATTTATTACCATATCAGCATATAATTTGGATGTGACTACATTTTTTAGGCCATAGATATGTATGATGGCAGTAGTGTGACACCATTATATTAGTTTTTGTTCCTGTTTTAATTTTCATTCTGCCTTGAATGTGATGTATATTACTGGAATAGTGCCTTTTAATCACAAAGTGTACTTTTGTGCCCATTAATTAGACTGATGTCCCTGAAGCTCTTTATAGTTTCATGAAGGAAGTGCAACTTCCTAGTAGTGCCTTACCCCTGACCTGCAGGGATCACCTTTGCAGGAGTCAGAGGATCAGTCTTCATGCCAGTTCAGCTAAGACAATTCAGTCTTCTTCCCATGGGCTCCCAGCTGAGACTATTAAACAGGTACTAGTTAGTGCTAGTTATGGTAAGGGATTTAGGTTACTGCTGGCTGGGCTAATTCAAAGCAGTGACCTACATATGAAAGGTACTTTCAGAATTATTCAGTAGATACAGTCTTCAGGCATGCCCTGGAAGTCTTAATAAGACCTACAGAACAAGTCAAATTAGAAGAAAACCAGCTGAGTGGTTTTAAAGGTATGATTATTTTAAAAGTTAGAACTCCTTCAGTTTTTTGAGATTGATTCAAAGCAAGAGTGGGTAAAGAAAGTAGGGTCATCTCAAACTATGGGCCTTATAAAACCTGATGTTTTCTATGTCTGGGCCCTTTTAAACTGGGATCATTTAAAATTTAATGGGGAAGAGTGGTGATTTAAGTTGTCTGCTGTCTCAAGCTTGTGATTGTCACAGTTCAGGGCAACTGCACCGGTCTTCTCCTTCCAGGCTCCCACCTCCTCAGCTACCACCTCTCTTGGGCAGAGACTTGTGTCTCTCTCCCTCCTGACCAGTGGATCTTTAAAGGCTGCACCGTTCCCTGCCAACACTGCAATATTCCGAGCAACCCACACAGCCTAAAAACCCAGTGTCTGCACTTTGCTTTCTCTCCATAGGCTATGCCTACTGTATTGCTTGCAGGAATAAGTTTCCACACAGCAATTTATAAGAAAGCACATTTATTCTTAAGGTGAAAGAATTATAGAAAAAACATATTAAAGATAATAAAAAGACCTGCCCACATGCTAAAAATCTCTGGCTGCTATTGGTGTCAGACCTTCCAAATCCACAACTGGATTTTCCCCAGCAGGACTGGCTCTAGGTTTTTTGCCGCCCCAAGCAAAAAAAAATTTTGTCTGCTCCCCACCCCAGCTCTGGGCTCTTACCCCCCCAACCAGTGCCCTCCCCCACCCGCCCCAGCCCTGGGCTCTCCCTTCCCCACCCCACCCGCACCCCCCTGCCGCCCCAGCCCTGGGCTCTCCCTCTTCCCCCCCCCACCCCACCACCCGTACCCCCTGCCGCCCCAGCCCTGGGCTCTCCCTTCCCCACCCCACCCGCACCCCCTGCCGCCTCAGCCCTGGGCTCTCCCTTCCCCACCCCACCTGCACCCCCTGCTGCCCCAGTCCTGGGCTCAAACTAGTGGTGTGTTCTATAATTAGTTTTCATCAAGCCAGTAACAAATGTGAACTCCTGGATCACTATACTTGTCTTACCATGCAGTCACAGACAGTTCCTTGGACTGTTCAATATATCTTGCCACCCAGATAAACTGGACTTTGTTATAAAAGGTCATGTAAGCCAAAAATCACACCACATAAGGTTGCGACCAGTCACTTACCCCAGATCAATTGGTACTCTACATCTTACACCCAAGACAACTCTTGTAGCCAATTCTATAGTAAACTAACTAAAGGTTTATTCGCTAAGAAAAGGACGTGAGAGTCATTGAGAGGTTAAAGCAGGTAAAATATATGTACAGGTGATCAGTCTGTAATTCCAAATGGTAGCAGAGATATAGTAATATGCCAGTATTCTAAAGTCTCTCAGGGGTACCCAGAATAACTCCGGGGATCTCTGTCTTCTCGTTCAGTTATTTTGCCTGTTAGAATCCAAACAGTCCAGAGATGCAGGATCTTTCCCTGCCTTCCATTCTTAAAGCTTCTTCTTACAGAAAACAAGCTGACAGGGTCACTACCCACGTGAGCTTTTCGTTTGATGACGGAGAGTGAGGAATGCATTCTGGGTCTTTCACCTCCAGTCATCACACACAATGACCACTTGCTTTGAAATTACCACTTTTCTGTTAAAGTTCTTCACTTGCATTTCACAAGGCTTCTTTCTTGTTTGGTGGCTCGTTTGATGGGTTAATTAGTTACAGGGGTATACACAGTGTAAATGTGTGCACTTGCATTATAACAGGATACAACTAAGTGAAAACAATGCAAGTAACTTGGTGTTTAAATTTCATGAAGTTTAAACACCAAATACATTCTTGTACGTTTAACAATTACTTTGATCTTACTAACAGACAAGTAAATTGACCTGGGGCTTCGGTATGAACGGGCACCTAGTCTGCCAGCGTCACAGTGGGGAATTTGCATTAACCTCTACTTAGGTATTTCCCACATAATCCACTTCATACATATTATCCTAAAAAGTCCGTTCTTGTCTGGATAATTTCAAGATAGCCGTTTGAACTCCCAGGCCTCACCTCACATCTCCCTTCTAGAAAGATTACATACAGTCCTAGCCCACTATATTACATAAACTTTTCATTTAATACGGTAAAGTTTTCCCAGGGAAGGAAATAGCATCTGTCACAGTGATCATTCAACTTTAAATAGTCATAATTTTAAAACTACTGAAATAATTTTCTTCGAACTAGGTTTGTTTGTAGATCTCTTTAAGCCTGGAAACTATATGTATGGTGTTATTTCTTTATGTGAAGTTATATAAGCAGTTCTAGTTTCTAGTGTATGCTGTATTAATTGGCTAAATATATGGCATAAGAAGCCATTATATTAAAGCAATTAACGGGGGGGTAAAGAATTATGGTTGATCTTTCCTTCATATATATGTATATATACACATTATCTGGCTCGTGAATGCTTGATTGTTTTAACCAAATAGCAGCATTAATGTTCATTTTGTGGCATGGTCTGATTAGGTATAATTACATATAAATTGTGGAAATAATTTCCATTGAAGATGTACTAGTCAAAATTTATCAAGGCCAACTATATGATTATAGTTCAGTGATAGCTGCTGGTTGGATTGCTAATATCATTCAAGGATAGGTGTATATCATCATGTGTGTCAGCTCTAAATGTCTTCCGTGTCACAATTAAAAATACACTCAGTGGAGCTTAACAATGGAGTTTTGGATATTGTAGGTTCTTGTTTATTATTTACTTTGTTCTTATTACATTTGAGTAGTATTGGGAGATGAGAGCAAACAAGATAAAAGTTTGGTTTTTTTTAAGTAAAAATGTGTCAAAGTGAACGGAAAACATTTAAACCTCACACATTTGGTATGTAAACTTCATTTGCATTAATTCACACCAACACTGCAGTGTATCCAGACACCGTATGCCGTGTGAAAATGTAATACATACTACATTTTAATCCATTGTGAGTTTTTATCCCTGTTTACTTATTACAGTAAAAAGTTTGCTTTTGCCTCTGAAATCCAATGATAATCCTCCTGCTGTGTTCCCTGGTTAGGTGTCTCTGACAATAATACTTATTAATATTATTAGCACCTCTGGTGGGTCTTCCATCGGAGGACCTCACTCTGCTTTGCAGTCATTAGAGAAGTAAGCTTTACAACACCCCTGTGAGCCAGGAGAGACTCTTCCTTTCATACAGATGCAGAACTGAGGCATACAGAGATTGAGTAACATTTTTAAGTGTCTAGGTGGTTAAGGAGCATAAAACTCATTGTCAAAAGTAACTTCAGCTCTTAGGAGCCTAAGCCTCATTTACTTTCCATTAGACTTGGGCTCCTAAGTGCTCCAGTTCCTTTTAAAAATGGGATTTAGGTTTCTGAGGCTATGTCTACACTGGCAATTGAACGACAAAACTTCTGTCTTTCAGAGGTGTTAACCCCTCCCCCGAAAGACAAAAGTTTTGCCATGACAAATGCCAGTGTGAACAGCGCATTGCCGGCAGGCGAGCCAACAAACAGCGGCTACACTGCACGACTTTTAGCAGCACAGCTGTTGCGACACAGCCATGTCGCTAAAAGCTGTGTAGTGTAGACAAAGCCTAAGTCGCTTCAGTGCTTTGGCCATTTTTACCTTAAGTGACGTTCCCAATGTCAGAGAGAGACTGTGGCAGAGCAAGGAATCTCGTGAGTCACAGATCTGAACTTCAACCATTAGACAACCCTTCCGCTTGACAATAGCTTCTCTGTTAAGTATAAATCAGATCTGTATACAGCAAGAGAAATGGCTAATTTATTCCTGTTGGGTTTGTTGCTTTGGTGCACAATAGCAGCTCTCAGGTATACCCACCCCAGTCTATTGTTCCACATAAAAAAAGTCTCTCCAGGGCTCAAAAAGGAGTTTCCTTTTAAGTTGCATCTCCAGCATTCCCTGTTGTGCAGTCCTCCCTAGGTGCCACCACTGTAGCTTCTTTCAGCCTCCTTCCATTGCTCTCAACATATACTACAGTCCAGGGAAATTCCCTCCCCTCTTATTTAAAGGCACAGTACATTTTAATCACAGTTGCTCGTCACGTCAGTAAGTTCTGTTGTTCCAACTCAGGTGTTCTTGTCACTCAGAACTGATGTATTGGTTGTGTGTATGGGGATGTCTACACAGCAGCAGGGAGATTGCTTTCCAGCACAGGTAGAGACACATTCGCTGGCTCTGCTTGAGCCACCCTGCTAAAAAGAACAGGAGTACTTGTGGCACCTTAGAGACTAACAAATTTATTAGAGCATAAGCTTTCGTGGACTACAGCCCACTTCTTCGGATGCATACAGAGTGCATCCGAAGAAGTGGGCTGTAGTCCACGAAAGCTTATGCTCTAATAAATTTGTTAGTCTCTAAGGAGCCACAAGTACTCCTGTTCTTTTTGCGGATACAGACTAACACGGCTGCTACTCTGAAACATGCTAAAAAGAGCAGTGGGGCCACGGTGGAACAGTGGAGGCTTCGGCTAGCCATTTGAATACCATCTTGCCTGATCCCCCGAGTATGTGCTTGTGTGGCTAGCCTGACCTGTTGCCTGTGCCACTGTAACCACGCTACTATTTTGAGCATGCTAGCTGAAGCAAAGGTAGCACATATTTGTCTATCCGCTCCGGAAAGCGCCTCGCAGCTGTTGTGTAGACATGTCCCGTGTATGTATCTGAATGTGATATCACCCTTTGGTGGCTGACCCACAATATGGTGAAGAGACTTGTACTACTGCCTGCAAAAGGAGGTCTGTGTTTATGGAGCTGGAGGATCAGGGCTCTAGTCCTGGCTCTGCGCTTCCAACACACATTCTTTATAGCATGTCATGAACCCTGTGCTGCTCTCTCTAACGCATTCATCCTTGTGCAGAGAACCAGCACAAGACCTACACACTGCTTAAGACCCACATAAGCCCTCTGGACACAAGATAATTTTGCCCTAAAGGAGGGCGTAAGTGGAAAGGTAACAGGCCACAGCTTTATTAAGGATAATGACGTGACAGCAGAGCATAGAAACACCCAGATCGTGCTTGCTGAATTACACCACTACCTGTCTGATTTCCTCCAAATTCTCCAAGCCTTTTCCATGGGATCAAACAAACAGGAAGGCTCTAAGGTCCCATCTACTGAGCAACACAGCAGTTCTTTGAGTAGTGTCCCCATGGGTGCTCCACTGTACGTGTATCTGCACCCCTGTGCCTCTGCTTGGAGATTTTAGGTAGCAGTGTCCATTCGGCCTGCACATGCACTCTCCCTCATGCTCTGCCTTGAGACTATCTAGCGCTGTGTGGGCGAACCACCCTCAATTCCTTTTCAACCGCAAGACGGAGCAAGTAGCAGGCTGGTTTACTTTGAATCTATGGCCACTTACTCTCTTCTACATCTGTCAATGACGTCAGCATTTCTAGTGGCCATCACCTCAGCATGACAAATAAGAGAAATAGCAGTGCTGATGGTGCACCCACCCTTCATGGTCTTCTTTAAAGACAAAGTCACTTTGAGGCCACACTCAAAGTTTCTCCCCAAGGTGGCCTCATCCTTCCATATGAACCAACTCATCCACCTCCCCACCTCATTCCCCAAACTGCACCGTGACAACAGGGAGGCCATACTACACATGCTTGACATTAGGGGAGCCTTAACATTGTATTTGGACTGGACAAAGCGCTTGAGGACATTTTTTTCCCCCCTCAATTGCGAACAGATCCAAGGGCTCTGCAATATCAGCTCAAAAGCTCTCCAAATGGGTCTCAAAACTATCATTATACCTCAGGAATTTGCATGCACTTCACGAGATCCATTTCCCCCTTGGTCGCATTTGTTAAAGATGTTCCTACCTCAAAAATCTGCAGGGCAGCAATGTTTACCTCCGCTCATACACCTCTACCGCTCATACACCTCTACCTCTATCTCGGGAGCCAAAAAAATCTTACCGTGTTATAGGTGAAACCACATTATATCAAACTTGCTTTGATCCACCGGAGCGTGCAGCCTCGCCCTCCCGGAGCACTGCTTTACCGCGTTATATCCGAATTCGTGTTATATTGGGTCTGTAAAGGGTCCGGACTCACCCCTGCGGCGCCTCCTGCTGGTCGTCCAGGGAACTAGCTCACCAGCCTCTGGAGCGCCCTCTGCAGGCCAGTGATCCTCCTGTCCTCTTCTGGTGCCCGTGTCCCTCCCAGGACCCGGTGCCCCTATTACTGGGAAGCCGCCCCCTGGCAGTACCCCACAGATCTGGGTCTCCCCTCCCTGGGGAACCCCCACCCACTATCCCCACCTTGCCTCAGCACTAGGCCACTGCCAGTCACCATCTAGCCCCCGCGCCCTGGGGTAGAGGTGTACTTTCACAGAACACTACATGATTACTCAAGACTCAGCTTCTCATGCCATCTTCGGCTCCACAGTATTAACATCAATGATAGACTCTACTCCGAAGTCCTAGCCCTCCATAGGGGATACTGCTGTGAAGTTATCGACAGTGGAGCACCCATAGGGACAGTAGTCGAAGAAGAAGAGGTCATTACCTCGTGCACTAATGATGGTTCTTCAAGTTAAGTTCTTCAGCAAGTGAAGGCTCAGCTGAAAGTCTGATAGAATGTAACAAAGTTTCTGGCTAGTTTTGTATGAGGAAGTGGGAAGACAGTGTCTTGTAGGGACGTGAAATTATATTTATGTGTACACAGTTTTAGTTCTTGTGGGTGTTTGTCTCTGTCTGAGAGATTGGAGCAAATGTAGTTGTATCTTAGGGCTTGGCTGTAGACAGTAGATTGTGTGGTGTGTCTTGGATGGAAGCTGGAGGCTTTATTTCTGTTAGCAAAGTAATTGTCTTAACAAATATATCAACCCTATCAATGTTCGCTTAGGAGACTGTGCTACCTAGGTCTTTCAGTTTGTGACAAGCTATGTCTTCCTTTTGAAAACCGATCATGAATTCATAGCTTTGGGGTTGATCGTCATAGCTGCTGCATGAGTACATTTCTGAACTTGCCTTGTGTTATGTGAATGATAAACGGAGAACAAAGTGTGATTTATATAGCATTTTGGCTAAATTGCTCTTATTAGAAGGAAAAATACATTTATTGAACGAATCTAGTCTGGAATTATCTCTTCTGTGATGATGATGAATGCTTGCAGCTTTGTAAACATGCTGAACATTAAGTTGCTAAATGACTGTATCACTTTGTGATTGATTATCAAGTTTGGCCACGTAAGCATCACGACCCACACATATATCTCACAGTCTGCCTGCATTCTGAAGCCTACTTAATGCTCTTTTTTTCTAATTAAACTTTTATTGAATTTTCTTCTCCTTTTAATACTTGTTTTGATTCTGTTATGCGCAGATGACAAAAGACTTGCACCAGCCATGTGATTCCCTATTTTAGAACAGTCCCACTTTGCAGGATTAGCCATTTTTAATGACTTTAATCTCCTTTTTGAAAGTGATTTTTCTCATTCTGTTACATTCCTTTGATTGCCTTAATGTAGAATTATTATTCTGCTGGAAAAATCACTATTGCAGGCATGTCACACCACATTTCAACTATGTCTTCCCAATGTAAAATACTCCAGCAAAATTCCCTAACATTTTCTTCTTGGCTCATTATAAGGCTTTTCTCAATTTGAAGTGGCAAGTTAAAATTAACAGCGTTGTTTTTCATTCCATAAAGAGATAAATTATAATGAGTTTTCCCTCCAATTTCTTCGGTTTTAGTGTTTGGATACTTTTAATGTTTTGTTTGTAAGGAAGTCAAAGTAGATTGTGTGTGGGAGCAATAGCTGTCCAACTATTTTTAAATTCTAAAAGGCAGAAAAAACAAATATATTAAAAGGAAAATAAAAGTCGAACACTTAAATCAATAAAATATCTAAATCAAACTGACAAAATGAGACAGTCTTGCTTTCGACTTTATGTAAACAAACAAAATTTTATTTCACTTGAATCCATATTATAATAATCACAGCAGTTTCTTTGCATATCATTCAGTAAGTAACACCATCTTTCTTTTATTTAAAATAAAATTAGTCCAGTATGCGAGGAGGGCAGCAGTAGGAAGGGAACTCTGCTTTTCAATTCTTAGCATCTTCCTAAAGTTGTTGCCATGTCCACCTGCTGTGTTTTGGGATAGATCAGTCAATTTCAGACAAGTGTGAGAACTTCTTAAACATATTTGTATCGCTGAGATAATGGACTAACTTCATTGCTGGCACAAGCACATATAATCATATTTAAGTTAACGGAGTTGTACTGGGTTATGCTAGCAGTGAATTTGGCACATTGAATTTGCAGATTGTAAAAGAGGCTGTGGATGCTAAAGCTGATTTATTCATCAAAGTAGTTTAAGCCTATGTGATTTTTCCCCCTGCTTTCCCTCTTCGGTCATTTATGCCTGTATACCAATATGCAGCAAAATATTTATAGTCTTTGTGATAATAAAGTATGACATTTTAAATGCCTATTTTTACAATAATTTTTATTTAATGGCAACTTGTTACAGTTTAGGCCACAGCCAGTTAACTTACAGAGTAGTAATATTGTGGGGGTTTTTTCCAGTAGAAGAAACTGTAGGAGTAGCAAATTCACCATGTGCTGCCCTAGTTCAGGCCCTAGCATCCCCCTCTCTCCCTTTTGTCTCCATTCCCCTTGAGGAGCCCAGCTGGCGTGAGCTGGGAATTAGTGAGCAGTGATCTACCGGTACCTCCCCACTGAATCTAATCCAAGAAGCTGGCAGCCAGCTGAATCCTTCCAGTCAGAAGGGCCCATTAATGCAAGTCCCTAGGGAGGCTGCTCCTCCTTTGCTTGGAGAGAGAACCCCTGTGAATGGGGCTGACATCAGAGAGAAAGAGAGAGGCTGCTCAGAATGAAGAGCGAACCTGGGTCTTCAGTATGGCATGCAGTAATGTACAATAGAATCGATTTAAATATGGAGCATATTATATAATTGCTGATACAAAAAGATATTAGGTGTTGGTTACAGGATGAGAATAGAACGATTAAAAACAAGTCTCTGTGAAAATCAATGGATGAAACTTCGTAATGTTCAGGCTCAGCCGGGCTCTGAAGTTTTTGTTTAATATAAGAACATTGAACGTTCTATAAGTGTAGGTCGCATGTTGAGAATTAGAGTACGTTTCTGTAATGAGACTAAAATACTGTTTTCATGACATCAGTCATTCTGGAGTAGCAGGATTGGTTAAGTCAAGATGAGGACATTGTAGTTGTACTGCGTAAGGAGAGAAGGCCATCCTCCCACACAGTGCAGTGCTAGAAAAAATGCAGCACATTTTTGCTAGATAAGTTGTCTTGTGTATGATTATTTTTATATAAAGTAATGCAAATCCCTGTTTTCCTGGGATGTAAAGGCAGACATTTGACAAAGAATACTATGGTACGGGGCATAGCTTCTTGTATTGATGATATCCTCATTAACTGAGTTTTTCTTTGAGAGCTACTCTACTGTACATGTGCTTTAATTTGGTGAAGCTGTTTAGTTGGCAGACAAGTGTATGGGTGGCAGCCTACATGCATAGTTGCAGGGGTTTTTTTGTTCAGTTGTAATAATAGCTGAAGTAGAATCATTAAATGTTTTAGAGGGTAAATGTTTGTGTTTGGAGAAATGGTTCCTTTTTGCATTTCAGTGCTTTACCGACCCCTCCTCTACTCTCACAAGTTTTACACTGTTCTTCGTTCAGGGTTCAGTTTTATATCAGACTAGTGGCATCTTCACTTAACTTGACATCTTCAGCATTCTCTGTGGAATGATTACATTTGCACTCATTTTGTTCTCTTTCTGATGAATAATTCAAATTATGAAAAATGCTAACTTTTTATGTATTTTCTTAAAACAACCATTCTTCTATTCATTGTGTTTCTTTATGGAAATACTGATTTATGAAATATTTTCTAAAGCCTCATCTTTGAGTCATGGAAGTGGGAGCACTCTGTCATTACAGGCTTGGCTGTGCTGTTGTTTTGTTCCTGAAGTTGGTTTTCTGGTGATGACACACTCGAAATCTCCAAAGATTATTATTAGTCTTTGCAAGTATTGCAAGTCTTTTTATTGCAATCGGACAACATTACCTTTCTAAGCCAGCAAATATGGTAACAATCAAAATTTCTTGACAGATTCAACTGAGTATTCTCAAATCTGTTGCTTCTATTTCACATGGATGTCGAATTCTGTTTGCTTTTTCTACATGTAACCGCTTTTGTGCAGCCTTTTAAATCTGTTTCAATTTCAAATCAGAACTGAAAATATTTTGTTAAAAGGAGATGTTACTTAAAATCATTCTGATGCATCATTTTAAAAAATCCCACAAAATCACAGGTGACCACTTAATACTGAAGCTCTTTGACATGTTTGCATTTCTTTGCTTCACAATGCATTTTATTTTCTCTACTCATTGTTTGTTTTACAGTACAGTGAGTAGTTAAGCCTGCTAAAGAAAAAGGCTTTATATTAATGCTATATATTTGCATATTCATAAATTACATAACAATATGTGCTTCTTTTCCTCTTTCTCAAACATCCTTTAAAATTCAAGAGACATTTATGTCTTTTTTTTTGTTGTTCAGCCGCTGATTTTTTTACTGTAGTAGCAGAAGCCCATAGTGTTGTTGAGAGGCTTTGTCCTTATTTCACAGATGCACTGGGAATTGTTTTTAATCTCCTTTCTGCTTTCCCATTACAGATGGTGATGACGACCCACAACTCTCCTGGGTGGCTTCATCTCCCTCCAGCAAAGATGTTGCATCACCCACTCAGATGATAGGAGATGGGTGTGATCTCGGCATCGGGGAGGAGGAAGGGGGGACTGGCCTTCCATATCCCTGTCAGTTTTGTGATAAGTCCTTCATTCGCCTGAGCTACCTTAAAAGGCACGAGCAGATCCACAGTGACAAACTACCTTTCAAATGTACCTACTGTAGCCGGCTTTTTAAGCATAAGAGAAGTAGGGATCGCCACATAAAGCTTCACACGGGGGATAAAAAGTACCATTGCCATGAATGTGAGGCAGCATTCTCTCGCAGCGACCACCTCAAAATTCACCTGAAAACCCACAGTTCGAGCAAGCCATTCAAGTGTACTGTCTGTAAGCGTGGGTTTTCCTCCACCAGCTCATTGCAGAGTCACATGCAAGCTCATAAAAAGAACAAGGAACATATGGCAAAGACTGAGAAAGAGGTGAAGAAGGATGATTTTATGTGTGATTACTGTGAAGAGACATTCAGTCAGACAGAAGATTTGGAGAAGCACGTAATGACACGCCACCCACAGCTTTCCGAGAAGGCAGATCTGCAGTGTATTCATTGTCCTGAAGTATTTGCAGATGAAAACTCACTGCTTTCCCACATTCATCAAGCCCATGCCAACAAA
The DNA here is from genome assembly GCF_027887155.1 of Malaclemys terrapin pileata. Taxonomy (NCBI): domain Eukaryota; kingdom Metazoa; phylum Chordata; order Testudines; family Emydidae; genus Malaclemys; species Malaclemys terrapin. The sequence continues at coordinate 26,837,834 of NC_071518.1, read as the reverse complement.
AAACACAAGTGCCCTATGTGCCCCGAGCAGTTTTCTTCAGTGGAAGAAGTCTATTGCCACTTGGATAGCCACAGACAACCTGATTCCAGCAACCATAGTGTCAGCCCTGACCCAGTCTTGGGGAGTGTGGCGTCAATGAGCAGTGCAACACCTGATTCAAGCGCATCGGTGGAACGAGGCTCCACTCCGGATTCCACTTTAAAACCGTTGAGAGGACAAAAGAAGATCAGATCAGCAGAAAGAGAGGAAGGCCAGAACTGGTCTAAAGTCACCTACAGCTGCCCTTACTGCTCCAAGCGTGACTTCAACAGCCTGGCTGTCCTGGAGATCCATTTGAAGACCATTCATGCAGACAAACCTCAACAAAGCCACACATGCCAGATCTGCCTTGATTCCATGCCTACGCTGTACAACTTGAACGAACATGTCAGAAAGGTGCACAAAAACCATGCATATCCCATGATGCAGTTTAACAACATTTCTGCCTTTCACTGTAACTATTGCCCTGAGATGTTTGCAGATATCAATAGCCTACAGGAGCACATCCGCATCACTCACTGTGGACCAAGTGCTACCCCTCAAGATGGTAACAATGCCTTCTTCTGTAACCAGTGCTCCATGGGCTTTCTGACGGAAGCATCCTTGACTGAGCATATTCAGCAAACTCACTGCAACGTAGGAAACTCAAAATTGGATTCCCCTGTCGTTCAGCCAACACAGTCTTTTATGGAAGTTTATTCTTGCCCTTATTGCACAAACTCCCCCATTTTTGGCTCCATCCTGAAGCTTACAAAGCACATTAAAGAAAACCACAAGAACATTCCTCTAGCACACAATAAGAAGTCAAAAGCAGAGCAGAGTCCAGTTTCTTCTGATGTTGAAGTCTCTTCCCCTAAAAGGCAGCGGCTTTCTGCTAACTTAAATTCAGTTTCTAATGGTGAATACCCATGTAATCAGTGTGATCTAAAGTTCTCTAATTTTGAAAGTTTTCAAACTCATTTAAAGTTGCATTTGGAGTTGCTTTTAAGGAAACAGTCTTGCCCTCAGTGTAAAGAAGACTTTGATTCTCAGGAATCTCTCCTGCAGCACCTCACAGTACACTACATGACAACATCTACCCATTATGTATGTGAGAGCTGTGACAAACAGTTTTCTTCAGTGGATGATTTGCAGAAGCATTTGCTGGACATGCATACTTTTGTGTTGTATCACTGCACCCTTTGCCAAGAGGTTTTTGATTCCAAGGTATCTATCCAAGTGCATCTGGCAGTCAAGCATAGCAATGAAAAGAAGATGTATCGTTGTACAGCCTGTAATTGGGATTTTAGAAAGGAGGTGGACCTTCAGATCCATGTAAAGCATAGCCATTTGGGCAATCCAACAAAATCACATAAATGCATCTTCTGCGGAGAGACCTTCAGCACTGAAGTAGAACTGCAGTGCCACATCACAACCCACAGTAAAAAGTACAACTGTAAGTTCTGCAGCAAAGCTTTCCACGCTATCATCTTGCTGGAAAAACATTTGCGGGAGAAACATTGTGTCTTTGATGCTGGGGCTGAGAATGGTACAGCTAATGGCATGACCCCAACGAATAAGAAGACAGAAGCTGCAGATCTCCAGAACATGTTGATGAAGAATCCGGATACTTCAAACAGTCATGAGGCTAGTGAAGATGATGTAGATGCTTCTGAGCCAATGTATGGTTGTGATATTTGTGGGGCTGCCTATACTATGGAAGTCCTTTTGCAAAACCATCGTTTGAGAGATCATAACATCAGACCTGGGGAGGACGATTGTTCTAGGAAGAAAGCAGAATTCATCAAAGGTAGCCACAAGTGTAACATCTGCTCAAGGACCTTTTTCTCAGAAAATGGCCTCAGAGAGCATATGCAGACTCATCGAGGTCCAGCTAAGCACTACATGTGCCCCATTTGTGGGGAGCGCTTCCCATCCCTTCTGACCCTGACAGAGCACAAAGTCACTCATAGCAAGAGTTTGGATACAGGAACATGCAGGATCTGCAAAATGCCACTGCAGAGTGAAGAGGAATTTATTGAGCACTGCCAGATGCATCCGGATCTCAGAAATTCCCTCACCGGGTTTCGCTGTGTTGTCTGTATGCAGACAGTCACCTCTACCCTTGAGCTGAAAATTCATGGAACGTTCCATATGCAAAAATTGGCAGGAAACTCTGCAGCCTCTTCTCCCAATGGTCAGGCTTTGCAGAAACTCTACAAGTGTGCTTTGTGCTTGAAAGAGTTCCGGAACAAGCAGGACTTGGTGAAACTGGATGTTAATGGCCTGCCATATGGCCTGTGTGCTGGATGTATGACCCGGGGCACCAATGGACAGTCTTCAGGCTTGACTCCCCAGGAAGTTAATGAGAGACCATGTGGCAGTCTGAGGTGCCCAGAGTGTAGTGTCAAATTTGAAAGTGCTGAAGACCTAGAGAACCACATTCAGTTAGATCATCGAGACCTGACACCTGAGACTAGTGGCCAAAGGAAGGGTACCCAGACATCCCCTATTCCCAGAGTAAGTGTGGTACTGCTGAACTTTAGCATCTCTTATTGCACACAATGTAGACTGCTAGAGTAACTATACAAAGCATTTAATAGGATTAAAAATTCAAATTTTATAAAATGAACAGTAAAAAAAATACCTTTTGAGAATGACCTGTGCTATAAACAAAGCATAGCACTGCACAGGCAGAAAATAGGTGTCACACTGTTTTGTAGACTTCTTAGTTATGTATGGCAGGGTATCAGGGTTCATACTGCGAGCCTACCTTGAAGTTTTCAGCAGAAAGTTGAGCTATAGCAACGTTTCATTAAGAAGTCAGGGTTTGTGCATAAGTATAGGTATTTCTTGAGTTCACAAATCTGCAGAAACTCGGGAGACTTTCATGGAAAAAGATATTTTCAATATCCAGGAGAAAGGAATTCTAAGTAGTTTACTACATCCAGGAATGAGTTAATTAGAATGGATGGTAAGAGGTTTGTTTTCTTTATATAGCCTCTTGGCAGAGGTGTCTACTTTATTTGTGGTTTTTGATGAACATGTGACCAGGCACCAAATATGAGGAGGAGGAGGTTGGAATGAAAGATTTAGTGGAAGTCCCTCAAAATTTTGCATGGCCTTGCATAAAATTTGAGTCACTGCTTCAAAGAGGTTAGTTGTCTTGCTATATGACCTTGAGAGATGGATATGAGCCCTGCTTTCCTGGGGGCAGGGGCAGGGGCGGGGCTTTCCTCATTTTGTGTGTGTGTGTGTGTGTGAGAGAGAGAGAGAGAGAGACCGACCTGTAAAAACCTATGGGTAAGAAAGATACGTCCTTACAAAAATTCAAAAAAGAAATATAAACAGTATCATTATGGCTCAGATGCCATACTGGCCACATTGATACTCAAATAATTATTAGCAGCTGTTGAATCACCAGAGGATATTGCACAGCAGTATTTAACTTGTGAAATCTGGAACTGATTTGTTTCCTTCCCTTAATGAAAGTAGTTTTCATATGTGATGTGAAAATTCTTGTAGAGTGTACAGGTGAGATTCTTGAGAAAAAAAGTCTGTGAAAACTAACTCATCTGCTGTCTTACATCTTTACTTTTAAGATTTTTGGCTAATTTAGTATGTAAGCAAGCCTTTAGAAGCCTGCTCATGAATTCTATCTTGTCTGCTGTTTATGGTGTCTTAAAATTATTTGTTGAAATTTTAGTTCATGGTTGGGCCAGGTTACTTCTTACACTGTGAAGAACAAATGGAATGAGAAATGAATTTGGGAACTCTTCTCAGCAGACCAATAGCAGTGACAGGAATACTAGTCACACCACTCTGACACTTTGAATTAAAGATAATTGGGTGAGATTTTCAAAAGTATTTACTAAGGGAGCTGGGCATCCTGCTCTTGCTGAAAAATCCCAGCCATAGACTCCACCTTATGTTAGTCTGCTAATTAAAGCATCCCCAAATTACTCTTGATGCAGTGGGCAATAACAGACTTGAAGGTGCTGTTAGAGTACACTGAGCGAGCAGTTTAGTAAGTGCAAGAAGACCTCAAGTAAGTCCTGACAGTGCAGACAGAATGGGCTCGGATAGAGCTGTTCACAGTGCATCCTGTCAGTGTTTCGTAGATTGTGTCAGCATCCCAGGTTCAATCTCAATGAAAATTTGTTTTTGTTTTACTTGCTTCTTTAGTACAACTGGATATTGTTCCCACTGGGTCAAGTGAATATGTGACTAGACCTGCCTCCAGCTGTGATATACATCTAATTCTGCAGAGGAATAAAATAAGGAATGGAAATATCCCTTCCTTCAGTGTGATGTCTCTTGAGAGTTCAACTGAGTCTCTTGAGTAGGTCACTGTCTTCTTTCTACTTCTCAGTTCTTTATTTCCTTCTAAATTCTCTGAAACAGGCCTATTCTTTTCTTTGGGACTAATTCCTTTTTCATATGGCTGTGCACACAGCCTAAAATATTACATGCTCTTCCCCTCATCTGTCAGGAGTGGAATACATTGCCGTCTTCTACTCTAATTTCTTGCTTTAACTCTCTCTTTTCAGTGAGAGCTTCCATACCTGTTCTCTCAGGGGAGAGTTTAAGTTCTTCAACAAGGTAAATGCTTTGAATTTCATCCCGCGAGGGCAGATTTTAGTTCCTTTGTAGAAGATAATGAAAAATCAGCATTTGTGCCTATACCAAATAGCACCTTAAACAGGTGCCTATGGCCTGCGGCCTGCACATATGCTAATGCCTGAAACTGTATGGTGTATACGCCAGTTACTTGGAATAATTCATGATTTTACCTTTACTGATGGGTAGTATACCTGAACAGTGATATCAGCAGGCTAAGTAACTGTCAGTGCTTCATTTTGGGGATTAAACACGCAGTTTGGGTCTGTTAAAATGTTTTTATAGCATAAGGATCTTTAAAGAATTATGCTCTTTTTGGAAAATAATAACTTTCTGTAGTATTTTAAGAATAGCAGTTTGTTTAACTTTGCTTGTCGTAAACAAGCAGTGGGGCCACTAGACAATCGAGGTGCTATAGAAGCACTCGAGGAAGACAACGCTGTTGTGGAGAAGCTAAATTGATTCTTTGCATCGGTCTTCACTGCAGAGGATGTGAGGGAGATTCCCACACCTGAGCCACTTTTTTTAGGTGACAAATCCTGAGGAACTTTCCCACATTGAAGTGTCAATAGAGGAGGTTTTGGACCAAATTGATAAATTAGACAGTAATAAGTCACCAGGAGCAGATGATATTCACCCAAGAGTTCTGAATGAACTCAGATATGAAATTGCAGAACTACTAGCTGTTACATTACCTATCGCTTCAATCAGCCTCTGTACCAGGTGACTGGTGGATAGCTGGTGTAACACTGATTTAAAAAAAAAAAGGCTTCAGAGGCAATCCTGGCAATTGCAGGCCAGTAAGTCTAATTTCAAAACCAGGCAAATTGGTTGAAACTATAGTAAAGAATAGAATTATCAGACACATAGATGAACACGATTTGTTGGAGAAGAGTCAACCTGGCTTTTGTAAAGCGAAATCATGACTCACCAATCTATTAGAATTCTTTGAGGTGGCCAAGAAGCACATGGAGAAGGGTGTTCCAATCAATATTGTATACTTGGATTATCAGAAAAACAATGAGGAGTCCGGTGGCACCTAAAAGACTAACAGATTTTTTTGGGCATAAGCTTTCGTCTGTAAAAAACCCACTTCATCAGATGCATGGAGTGAAAATTACAGATGCAGGTGTAAATATACTGACACATGAAGAGAAGGAAGTTACCTTACAAATGGAGAACCAGTGTTGACAGGGCCAATTCAATCAGGGTGGATGTGGTCCACTCCCAATAATTGATGAGGAGATGACAATACCAAAAGAGGGGAAATTGTGAGACGGGTACCCAGAAGTCACCTACTACAGGACAGGCCCAACAAGGAAAATAACAGAACACCACTGGCCATCAAGTACATCCCCCAGCTAAAACTTTTCCAGCACATCATCAACGATCTACAACCTATCCCAGAAAACGATCCCTCACTCTCACAGACCTTGGGAGGCAGGCCAGTCCTCGCTTACAGACAGCCCCCCCAACCTGAAACAAATACTCACAAGCAACTACACACCACACCACAGAAACACTAACCCAGGAACCAATCCCTGTAACAAACCCCGTTGCCTATTCTGTGCCCATATCTACTCTAATGACACCATCAGAGGACCCAACCGCATGAGCCACACCATCATGGGCTCATTCACCTGCACATCTACTAATGTGATATATGCCATCATGTGCTAGCAATGCCCCTCTGCCATGTACATTGGCCAAACCGGACGGTCTCTACGTAAAAGAATAAATGGACACAAATCGGACATCAGGAATGGTAACATACAAAAGCCAGTAGGAGAACACCTCAACCTCCCTGGACATTCTAGAACAGATTTAAAAGTAGCCATACTTCAACAAAAAAACTTCAAAAACAGACTTCAAAGAGAAACTGCAGAACTACAATTCATTTGCAAATTTAACACCATTAATTTGGGCTTGAATAGGGACTGGGAGTGGCTGGCTTACTACAAAAGCAATTTTCCTTCTTTTGGTATTGACACCTCTTCATCAATTACTGTGAGTAGACTACATCCACCCTGATTGAATTGGCCCTGTCAACACTGGTTCTCCACTTGTAAGGTAACTCCCTTCTCTTCATCTGTCAGTATATTTACGCCTGCATTTGTAATTTTCATTTCATGCACCTGAAGAAGAGAGGGTTTTTTACCCACGAAAGCTTATGCCCAAATCAATTTGTTAGTCTTTAAGGTGCCACTGGACTCCTCGTTGTTTTTGTGGATACAGACTAACACGGCTACCCCTCTGATACTTGGATTATCAGAAAGTCTTTGGATCCCTCACCAAAGGCTCTTAACCAAGCTAAGCAATCATGGGATGAGAGGGAAGGTCCTCTTGTGGTTCAGTAACTGGTGAAAAGATGGGAAACAAAGGATAGGAATAATGGTTAGTTTTCACAGTGGAGAAAGGTAAATAGCAGGGTCCCCCAAGGATCTATACTGGGACCTATGCTGTTCACCATATTCATAAATGATCTGGAAAAGGTGGGAAATAGAGAGGTGGCAAAGTTTGCAGATGATACAAAATTGCTCAAGATAGTTAAGTTCAAGGCTGACTGAGAAGAGTTACAAAGGTGGGTGACTAGGCGACAAAATGGCAGATTAACTTCAGTGTTGATAAGTGCAAAGTAATGCACACTGGAAATCATAGTCCCAACTATTCGTAGAAAATGATGTGTCTAAATTAGCTGTTACCCCTCAAGAAAGAGATCTTGGAGTCATAATGGATAGTTCTCTGAAAACATCTGCTCAATGTGCAGTGGCAGTCAAGAAAGCTAACAGAATGTTAGGAACCGCTAGATAAGAAGACAGAAAATGTCATAATGCCACTATATGAATCCATGGTATGTCCACACCATGAATACTGCATGCAGCTCTGGTTGTCCTATCCCAAAAAAGATATATTAAAATTGGAAAAAGTACAGACAAGTGCAACAAAAATTATTAGGGGTATGGTACAGCTTCCATATGAGGAGAGATTAGAAAAGACTGGGACCATTCATCTTAGAAAAGAGATGACTGAAGTGGGGTTATGATAGATGTCTATAAAACCATGAGTGGTGTGGAGATAATGAATAAAGTAGGTGTATGTACCTGTTAACATAACTCAAGAACCCTGGCAGTAGGTTTAAAACAAACCCAAGGAAGTATTTCTTCACATAACACACAGTCAACCTGTGTAGCTCATTGCCATGGGATGCTGTGAAGGCGAAAAGTATAACTGGGTTCAAAAAATAATTAGATAAGTTCCTGGAGGACAGGTCCATCAATGGCTATTAGCCAAAATGATCAGGGACTCAATGCCATGTTCTGAGTGTCCTTAAATGTCTGACTGCCAGAAGCTGTGGCTGGCTAACAGCAGATAATTCAGAAAATGGCCCTGCCCTGTTAATTCCCTCTGAACCATCCGGCATTGTGCAGTGTCAGAAGACAGGATACTGGGCTAGATGGACCATGACTCTGACTCAGTTTGGCCGTTCTTATGTTCTAAGGTAGCTAAACTGAGTGGATTGAAGAAAATCTCTCTTCTCCAGTCTCTTGTTGGCATGCTGTACAACAGGTAAAATGCAATTTTTTATTCAGGCTTTTGTAAGTATGCAATACAAGCTGAGTAGACTGCAGCTGTCCAGACAAGAATTATTACTCTATAATTCTTGATCACTTCTACATTTCTTTTTTTAAACACTCTATTGATCTTTCTTTTTAACACAGAAACAAACAGTTGAGGGTTAGAAAAATATATAGTCATAGAGAAACTACACTGAGATTAGATTAAAAACAACAGGAACACACATTTTGGTAAGCAACCGAACGTATTGATGTCCTTAGTACAAAGGTGGAAAGGAAAGGATCTGTATAGATATAAAAGCTACTCTGGGTGCCAAAAAAAAAATCACACTGCCAGTTATGCTTAAATCAAGCAAGTGAGAGTGAAGGCTTTTGGGAGAGACCTTGGAGAAACTTAAAAGTGCAGTAGAAACCCCAAGGGCAAATGAATATAAGGATAGTTTGAAAAAAAGAAGGTATTAACAGCTGATGGATGAAAAGAGAGGGGAGAAAGAAAAGATACAGCAGGAAAGAGAGAATCCATATATACCGTTTCTATATGTATATGTTTATAGTTCGGGTTGGCACACTTTCGCTTTCTGAAAGGGTATGCAAGGACTGTTTTTGTTGTGTTCAGTGTGGATGTTTCTACTGATTTTTTTCAAAGTCGCTTGGAGGCAGCTGGATGAGGATCTAGAAGCTGGAAGCGTTAGGTGCACTCAGAGATCTTGGGATAGGTATTTTCTACCAATCAAAATAAATTAGAGAAAATACATACACCATGCAGTCAAATGCTGCATTCTCTGCTTGTTTATCAACTACCCTTGGTATCTGAAATACATATAAAGAAGTATTATCTATGTAATCGTCTCTTTCTGTCTCTCTCAGGTGTTTCTAAGGCACCAGTCTCAGTGGCATCTAAACATGGCATCCTACAAAGTTATTTTTATTTGTGTCAAATCATAAATCATAGAAGTTTCTGCTTTCTGTTCAGGAAATGTCTTCATCTGAGGCCTGCATTAATAGTTTTCAAGGCATATCAAGCATATTTCATTCCAAATATCATCAAAAGGGATACATAAAATAAGCTCTAGTTGTGGAATCTTACCACTTTGTAACATCACCACTTTCAGCAGTATTTATGATTCTTATAGTTCTTCTTGAATTATTTCAGAGACAAATAAGGCTAAAGTTTCCTCTTCTAGGAATTTCTTAATGTTTCCTTCTGTTTAATATGGGTATTGTAGGCTCAGCTATAGCACAGCCCATCCTGAGGACTCTTGCTGCTTTCCCTTTTTTGAGCCCTTTTGTTCTGTCTTGGTCACGTTAGAATTAATGCTTTCATTTTTCATTACAAACACTGTATATCAAGTCTCCGTTTTTCTAGGAAGTGGCTTCATTTGTGAATAATTACTGATAGGCTCTTCTTACACATTTGCTGGAAAAACAAGCGTGGCTAATGTTTCCACCCAGAGGGGCATGCCTGGTTGGTTTAGTTTTGAGACAGATGATGTCTGGATGCATATTTTTAATACTGGAGAAATTAACTTCCCACGCTCAAAAATGTAGCAATTTCTTCTTTATGGCACACATTTCTCATAACTTTATTGCTATAGCTATAAAGAACAATAGTTGTTTAACATTGACAGTGGCAAACACTCAGGACTTCAGGTCAATAGCCATCTTCATTTGCATTGCTCTATATGACCCACCTAAAGTAAACATGTTAAGGGAACGAGTTGAGGGGACCTGGAAAATGGGGTGAACAGATCCTGTTTTTTGCTTCATCACTCAGTTCTTTCTCTTTCCTACTCACTCTTCTGGGGTGTAGTTCCTTCCCCAGGGCCGGCTCCAGGCACCAGCTTAACAAGTAGGTGCTTGGGGCGGCCAAGGGAGAGGGGCGACATGTGCGGCAATTCGGGGGCGGCAGGTCCCTCACTCCCTCTAGGAGCGAAGGACCTGCCACTGAACTGCCGCCACCGATCGCGGCTTTTTTCTTTTTTTCCTAATTTCCTTTTTTTTTGCTTGGGGCGGCAGAAATGCTGGAGCTGGCCCTGTCCTTCCCCATTTTTTTTCTTTCTCTCTTCCCTTGTAAAGATACCTGAATGGAGGAACGTTTTCACTTCCTATAGAATAGGATTTTACTTCCAGGATTAAAGGAGAGCAATCTGGAAAACCCATGGGAACAATAGCCATTTGTGTGTGTGTGGGGGGAAAACCATGACCCCATCACCCAAAAAGTCTTATGTTGTTGTTATTATTATAATTATTATAATTTATAAATTATATTATTTATCATTCTGTTATTCCATGGCAGAAGAGGAATTAAGTATCTTGACCCCATGAGGAATTTAAGCCTGCTCTTGAAAGTCAACTCATCTCATTCAGAGGTGTGCTACATGCAGCCCATTAGCCCCTCAAGCATAAACTTTTTCTTAGTGATACAGCTGAGATGGAGATTGAAATGTACCCTCTCACTCCAAGAGGCAGTCTGTCCAAGTTGGGATTTTTGTATGTTGGATGGGTGATATGGGGAAGTTTGCATTCACTGCCTGGGCTAGGATAAACAAAATTACAGTCTCCAAGTCTGGCAATACACATCTTTCACAAGCACTAAAATTCACAAGAAAATTCTTTATAAATAAATACAATGTGTTAACGTAATTTTAAAGGTCTGAATAGTGAGTTGAGCTGAACCAGTGTCCCTGTTAACTAATGAGTTAATTAACTGATGAAACATTTTGACTAGAGATGGATCTAAACCAACACCCTAGATCCAGACTTAAAAGTTTTTGGAGGAGGGGAAGATTTCACATTTTGAATGTGGCCATTTGATTTCTCCAATGTTTTCCAAGGTGAACTTGTGAGTTAGGGACACCTGTTTGTGTGTATGAGTGTGTATATGTACACGCATGCATGTATATATGTCTACCTGGTTTATGTAGGTAAGTGTGTGTGTATGTTTGTACTCATGCTCGTGCACTGGGACGGACTCCTGGAAAGCAGTGCTTCAGAAATCCAACCTTTTTTCCATTTGTAACCCACATTTTAGGCTGGACTCTGAGAGGCAGGAGGGAAGGAGGGACATTTCTGAGTCATCTTGGTGGTTTATATCCAATCCAAACGATTTCCCTCTGCACAGGTGCTGTTGGCTGGTTGAATCAATTTTCACCCAACAGCATATTGTTTTATCCTATTATGATATTTTCTCTCATGTTACAACATTTAAACCAACCATAATGATTTACAACACGTAAGGCCCTGTGTGTGTACCAACATACATACACATTATGTACAGTATGCATTGTGTGTATATAAAATTCATATAAACAGAGAGACAAGGTGGGTGAGGTAATATCTTTTATGAAACCAACTTCTTTTGGTGGAAGAGGAAAGCTTTCGAACTACACAAAGCTCTTTTTCAGGTCTGGGAGAGAGACTCAGAGCGTTATAGCTAAATACAAGGTGGAACTGATTGTTTAGAATAAGTAAAACACATATTCTAAGGGACCATTCAAGGTAAAGTGTCCTGTTAACATCCCTGCAGTCATAAGACAAAAAAGTGGGGTTAGTGGGCTACAGGTTGTTGTGGTAAGCCATAAATCCAGTGTCTTTATTAAGACCATGATTCTTACTGTCTAGCAAAAGTTATGAATTTAATCTCCTAGGCTTGTCTTTTGAAGGTGTTGTACAGGTTTCCTTTGAGGACAAGTACTGAGAGGTCAGATATGGCGTGATAGTTTGGTGAAAAGAGTTCACCCATGGGTGATATGATGTTTTTGTCTTTTATCATTTTTCTATATGAGTTCATTCGAAAGCATAGTGATTGTCTGCTTTCACCCACATAGTTGTTATTGGGACATTTAGTGCAATGGATGAGGTACACCACATGTTGTAATAGGCAGTTAAAGACCCATGGATTTTAAAAGGTGTGTTGTGGGGGATATTGATCACCGTAGCAGTGGAGATATGTCTGCAGGTTCTCCATCTATTGTTCTGGCAGGGTCTGGTGCCACTTTGAGTTGATGGGTCCTGGTCTGTGGGGAGCTTGCTTCTGATGGCGAGCTTGGCAAGGTTGGGGTGTTATTTTGAAGGTCAGAAGAGGGGGGTTGAGGAAAGATTTCTTTTAAGATGTAGTCCCCATCGAGTATGTGTTGTAATTTTTTGATGATACCTCATATGGGTTCTAGTGTGGGGTGGTTGGTGACAACTAGGGATGTATGATCAGAGGTTTTTTCCCCCTTGTATTGAAGCAGGTTCTCTTGGGCTATTTGGATGGCCTGTTCCATGATGTGATCTACTTCTCTGGTGTGGGGTGTCCTTGTTTAGCTGTGATGCTCTGAGTTCCTTTCCAAGATCTGAAGAAGAATTCTGTGTAAGCTCAAAAACTTCTCTCTCATCAAACAGAAGTTTGGTCCAGTGATTGATATTACCTCACCTACCTTGTCTCTCGAATATCCTGGGACCAAAACGGCTACAACAACACTGCAAACATATAGACAGGTGTACCTATTATTATGGTACCGTGCCACGTTCATTAATCTCGATCTCCAACCTGTTGCTGAGGTGCAATGTAGTTATGAAAATACTGGTAGCACCTATTTTTTTCTCTCCTCAGAAAAGCGTTCAAGGAAATTGGCTCCCGTACATGGAGGGTGAGGCAGTAACTTGCTACACTCCTCCAAATCCTTGGATTTATTACTGCTGCCCTGGCAACTGGGTTCATCACATGGGCTTTGGGGTGGAGGGAATGCAACAAGAAATAATTTAGATCTAAAAATATACACAAATGTAAATAATTCAAAGTGCTGGGAATCAACTACAAAAGTGGGATTCTAACATTAATGGCTAGTGATAAGAACGTGGTGCTCTTTTTTTTTTTTTAAACAGTGACTAGACTCACACATTATGAGGCTATCCATAGTAGGAGTTGGAGAGGCAGGCCCTGAGTACTCATGGCACAGTGTGATAGGAGCAGAAAGAGCCACTCCACAATATTACTGTGGTAATAATTTCTTCCTAATAAACTCTGTGCAGAAGGGGCCCAGTTTTTCTAAACTGCACGTGCACAAATGCTTGTGAAAAATGTGCACCTCATTTGTGTGCTCTGTTGCAGTAATTAAGCATACATATTAAGCATGCAGTTATGCATTTATGTTTTAGATAATCATTTGTTCAAATGTGCATGTATTATGTATATTTTACTCAAACCCACACGTGAACACATTTTAATATTTTAATATTTCTACATACTTTACAAATATCTAATCCAATTTATCTTTTCTAGGCCTCATTAGCTCCCCTAAAAATGGCATTGGGAGACGTTGTAGAGAGATCTGTAAATCTGCACCAACTAACTTCTTTCTCTTTTCCCCAGCACTGGTGTTTTTTGTTTTAACTTGGAATTCCTAAATTGTCGAGTGAATTTTATTCTCTACAAATTATTTCTTGGATTCTTTCCTGTCACACCACCAGAGCACACACCACTTTCAATCTCAGTACAAACCCCATTTTCCCTGTTTGAATAAATGGCTTGTGTAATTGCATCTTCACACTGTCTCCTGGTTTCTGCAGCTAAGCCTCATTAGTATGACATTATGACACAGAAAACAGTGTAAGGAAATTATTTTTCATATTACTGTAGGATTTGCAAGATTTCTAATGGGAGACCTGTACAAAATATATTCACACCTTCCTTTCCCTGAGGTACTACTGGTCTTGGGCCTATTGTACTTTGAGTTTCCCTCAGTACAGTAAAAAAAATGTAAGTTGATCTTTTTCTGAAAGCAAACAGATCTCCTTTTAAAAGTATTTTGTTTCCCTGCACAGACGTTTGTACTGCTATGGGTAAAGTGTCAATAATAGAGGGTTTATGTCATAATCAAGTTATCAGTTTTTCATGTACTCAGCACTGAAACCCTGATTTAGGCTATCATTTGAAATTTTTGCTTTGAGATTAAAGTCCTCTGAAGGCAAAATATTAGTACATCGAGTTTTCATTAAAAAAAACTGTGCAACCTTGGTATATGGAAAAAAGGATTAGGTAGGAGAACTGTTAAGCATATGTAATGGGACGTATTTTTAATCACATCTGCTCTATGCTACAGTACAGTTTTCTCTAATCTCTTTTTGGTTATTAAACAGAAAAAGACCTATCAGTGCATCAAGTGCCAGATGACCTTTGAGAATGAAAGAGAGATACAAATCCATGTTGCAAACCATATGATTGGTAAGAAACTCTTTAAACCAGGCCTCTCATAGGCTACTTGTTTTTGTTACTCTTTTTGAGATTCTATTCTAATCACTTGTTAATATTCACACTGTTTTTTTAAACTTTCAAGGCAAATGGTTTAGATGTAATGATTGTTCATTTCAAAGCTTTTTAAATGTGTGGTTGTAAAAGTATTACTGCTGAGCTTTTTCTACCCTTTTGAATCCTCTTGTAGCATTTTCACTTATATTAAAATCAAACTTTTGACAATATCTTACATTTTATAGCATAAATTTTCCTCTATCCATGTAAAAAGTACTTGCCAGTTGTCAACCACTTAGGAGCAATTATGCTTCAATTTTGTATGTCATGACATTGAATAGATTTAATGGCTCACATTTTCCCAGTTAAATGTGATGAATTCCTGAGGCACATTGTCAAAACAAAATGCTTAAAAAGTTATTTCAGTGCTTTTCTTTTTTTTTTTTTTCTCAAACAGTTCTGGACTTTAGAAGGTTCAACTTTTCAGATGTTCAATTTTTTTTTAAAGCAATACCTTGCTGAGATCCCTAGCATAACAAGCTGCACTCAAGTGTTATTGTAATCTGAAGAGTGGTATTTCTGTTGCAGCTGTATGGTCATTTTCTGACAATTGCAAAGAAGTATTTTTTCCTCTCTGTACAGATGTTATAAATATATGTGATGGCCCAAGAGATCAGTTTATTTTGATGCATAGATGACAAAGGAGTTTCTTATACATGTCACTCTAGGCATATGTTGTAAGAGATCCTTCAAGGACCCTACAGTGCACTTTATGTGTCCCATATGTTCATGTGCAGCATTTATCTTAGATAAGCGTAATCGTTTTCCTAGAACAATTTTACATTTAGGACACTATTCTCCCCTCAATGCAAGTATGTAACTCCCATTATCATTAATGTGAATTATGCCCAAATATTGAAGGAAGAATTAAAGACTGACATAAAGATTAAAAAAACCTCTTTATAAATGCAAGATATACACTGTCAGTCACAAGAATTTCCATAGTAGTGCTAGGCAAGAGTTTCAAGTCTGTCAAATAGAAGATGAAGATATCTAAGAATGTTAGGGTTTGTACCAGGTGTTAATGTAATCTCTGGTTTGCAGACTTGAAGGGTGAGATCCTTGCTAATTGGACCACAGTGATTTCAAAGTCTTCCCCCACCCCCACCCCCACCCCCACCCTGCTTTTTGTTAAGAAACCTGAAAGAGAGGTCTCCTTAGGAAAGCTGATATGTGCTTTTAACTTAAGCTGTAAAACAGAGGTTGATAATCAGTGATCTAAAACTGTGAAGTGCATGGGATTCTGCTATCAATGTACTGTTTGATTACAGACAGAATTGTTTTATGCTTTTTGAAATAAGTAACTTCTTTAACTTACAGACATATGATATATACACTTCATACATTAATTATTGTAAGACCAAAGTTCTGCTCTCTGCAGTAATAACTTGATGTCTATATGGTAAAGCTTGAATTCTAATACCAGAAGTGTTGGAAACTGTGGCGTTGGTATAGGATATGTGGAGCTGAGAAAAGTGTGGTGCCTCTTTCTGGAAGGGCTGCAAATGTCAGTTCCTCAGAATTGGAAATAAGTTAGAGTGCAAACTTCAGAAGACTGTAGAAAACTTCAGGAACATAGTCCCAGTATGGGTAATGGATTTCCGTTCTGTAGGACTAAGCTGTGGTAAATACTAGAGTGTGCCAAGGCACGAATTGAGTATCGCATCCGATTTCAAAGGGCCACATGCTTCCCTCACTTGAAAAACCTACAGATTGGGAGTGACTTGGAGGAGCTCCCCAAGGTTCAGCTCACAACTGTCTTTCGGTTGGGTTTAGAAGATCAGAGAAGAGTTGAAGAATAGAAACTCTGATGGGAAACCAAGCTTCTCTCAGGCCCTGTAGATCCTGAGCAACTCCACAACACTCTGTGGCCCCATCTCACCCAGGGAGCATAGCTGACTTAGGGACTATTCTGCCAGTGAATTTACTGCTGGCACTTGCACATGACTGAAGGATATTGAAGGTATGGGGAGAGCAGTTATAGCTCATTCCACCACCAATGACTCCCGCATATGTTTTTAATGCTAATCCAGTATTTCAGAGACATGAATATCACGGACAGTGATTGCTTCTCTGGTCTGCTCATAGCCCATCTACTCCAAAATTTGCACAGCCCTGTGCTGGGCCCGTCCTATGGGTGAGGAGCCCTAACAATGCTTGTTTTACTCCCCTTCATATACTATAGCAGAGGAGGGCATGTGGCTCCTTATTAGTAAAGTAGTTTTACTTATAATAAATGTAATGGGTTAAAGAGTTTTTCATTTTACAAATCTAGCCCAGATTGGTGGGCTGCCTATTCAGTAGCCTCTGAGAAGTGAGTTGGGGGTCTTGCTTGAATCCCAGTGGACCAAAGTCCATATTACAAAAACCACCACCATGAATTGTTACTTATTTGGAGCCCTGATAGAGAAATTAGGGATTTAAATTGGCAAGGAGACTGCCCACCCTAGCCTCCAAGTCAGGATGGAGGCATACTGGTGCAGTAGTGTGCCAGGGAAGCTTGCATTGTTGCGGCCCATGGTGCATGTGCCCAGTGGCTAGAGGGGTTTAGTCACTAGATCTGAAAGTCCAACATCTTTCAGCGGCACTAACTTTTTTTCCTGTCATACTCACATGCACACAAAACAAATGATAAAAGTGGCTTTCTAAACTCATACTTACTCTTTTCAAATAATTGTCAACAAAATGATCTATGCCTTGTAATACAAGACACCTCCGTAGCATGGTTAAATAATTACATTAGTACTTCTTACAATTTAGTTTTTAAACAGTGCCAAGTATTTCATCCAGTTAACTGGGCTGCATCTCCCTCTTTTACTTCTTGGCTGTATACTCAGGAGTTAGAGGCCCTGGTTGTAATTCACTAGAGTAGGTTGAAATTTTCAAAGGAGTATGGAGGAAATTTTCCACACTACTCCCACGCACTGCTTTGAAAAACTACCCTTCTGCACTCTAGCCCTTCATATCCTGTACCCAACCACAGAAGCATATTGAGTCCCATGCAGAGTCCCTGGAGACTGAACAGACTGGATACATCCCTGGAGCAGGTATATGGTGAATGTTTTGTTTTATTTTAAGCTACTGTAGGCTGTAGGAAGGTTTTCAGCCACAGAGTCAGGCCCCTTTAGTCGTGATTAGTTAGGAAGGGGTCTGGGGTTTTCGGGGTGGAATTTTTAGAAAGCAGAATGTCTTTGAAACATTCCACTGATTGGGGCTCCTTTGAAACATTTCTGTCCACAGAGAAAGGGGATCCCTCTTTGAAACATTTGCCAGCATTGGGGAGTCCACCCAGGAGTATATCAAAAAATGTCTGTAGTTCTTGCAGTCTCTGTACTCCTTACCTCCTATTGTGCTGACCTGACCATGTTTCAAGCATTTCCCCTATTCCCCCACCTACCACTGCCTCTGATGTGCAGTCTCTATGAGATGCCTAGGAGGATGGGCATGCTAAGCAACTGGCTCCACCGGCGGGAGACGTGAACAACCATGGCAACAGCAAAAATCACATAAAGCTCTTAATAGATCTTTCTTCTATGGCTGAGGGAGCAGTAGGACATTTGAATATTCAATCATTTGGCCACTGATAGGTCCTTGTGCCACATTTGTGGCAAAGCATTCTCTCTAGATTTATCTCAGTGTATTTATTTATTTATTTGGATTTTTACTAGTCTAAGATAAGGTGTCCAGTCAACATAGTGGACACCCTTATTAATTTTTATAAGTACACACACAAATATACAGCCCAATCATCTCTGTATATTCTTCCCAGCCCCTCCCAATCCGCTGTGTGTATAAAGGTCAGGATTCTTCTGGCAAACTATTTTGAGAGCCATAGAGTGTAAAAATGGGCAGATTATTGTAAACTAGAATGGACTCCAGAACCTGTACTTCATTTGTGTTGGGGAATACATAAAGCAGGAGGCCCAGTTTATTCATTTTACTGCTGTAAGGGACAATAGTGCCAGTCGTATTGAAATAGCTTTGTCGTCTGGATCTTGGACTGCTTTGTAGACTTAGGGCTTGTCTACACTTACCGGGGGATCAACGTGCGGCAATCGATGCATCAGCGGTCAATATAGCAGGTCTAGTGAAGACACGCTAAATCAAGCGCAGATCACTCTCCCGTCGACTCCTGTACTCCACCTGAAAGAGAAGTGCAAGGGGGGTCAACGGGAAAGCGTCTCCTGTCGACATAGCGTAGTGAGACCCTGTGGAAGTAGATCTAAGTACGTCGACTTCAGCTACTTTAGTCACATAGCTGAAGTTGCATAACTTAGATCGATCTCCCCCCGTAGTGTAGACATGGCCTTAGCATCCTCTGGCTTGGACGATGGGGAACTACCAAATTACCTAACTGTATTGATGAAGGAGGCAAAAAGAAATTTCAGTGCAAAAACAAAAGTATGTTGCTGAGCAATGAGCTACAGTGTGTTTTTAGTGATATTTTTGATTCAGGTAACACAGGATCCCAAACATCTGTATAACCTAATCTGTAATAAAATGCCACTGATCCCTCCTGAATATTGTGTTTCAAGTTGCGGAATTGTTTTGCCAGGATCACAAACACATATGAAATGTATATCATCTACATTTTTTCTGTAAATTGACACAAGTATTCTAAATAAAACCATGACCAAAAATAAGAATAACTAGTGTAACAAATTTGTGGCTAAACCCAAAGAACTAGGATAATACACAGACTTTAAAAGACAGCAGTGTGTAGAAAGTTGTTTTCACATTTAAAAGAGCTATTAATTGATAGGCAACTAAATCACAGAGATAACATCAAGAGAGCAGTTAAAAGATTTGAGATTTCACAGTCAGAATGTATCTAAGAACCTTTTGGAGCATGAATCTCTTTGTTATACTTTTCATTGATTCAGCTAATAACATAACTGTCCTACCCACGTTTTTGTATGTATGTAAAGCTAGTTATGGTTTTATACTGCTGCCCATCACTGTACTATCTGAGTATATGTATTCATTGTTAATATGAAGTAGATCCAGATACAGAGCTTACCACACTTTACAAATGGCATCTGCAAAGGTGGAAGTATTTGCCATATGCATCTCCTTCTAGGATACAAAGACATTTCTATTGTTAGGGCCTGATCCTGGGAAGTGCTGAGTCCTCTCAACTCTCATTGACTTGGGAGCTGAGGATAGTCAGCACATTTCAGAATAGGGACATTAATACAATAATGTGTATTAAAGGAAGGCATTAATTCTTTTTAAATGTCCTATTTTTCTTATGCACTGTTAGTTAAACATGCTGCTTGAATTCTCAGTTATTTAAATTTTGAAAGGTGCTTCTTGGTAAACAAAATTCCTTTCCATCCAGTCATGACATTGTGTCAAATGATTGAGACAAAATTGTTGGATTCTTGAGAGAGAAACCCTACTGGCCTTTGGCCAAGTATTAGGATTTGTCTACACTTACAGCGCTGCAGCGGCACAGCTGCAATGCTAAGTGAAGATGCTACCTACAACGAAAGGAGAGCTTGTCCCGTCGACTTAGGGACTCCACCTCCCTGAGAGGCGGTAGCTATGTCGATGGGAGAAGCCCTCCCATCTACACCAGGCGTTGGCATTAGTCCGATATAACTGCATTGCTATGGGATGTGGATTTTCCACACCTGTGAGTGCCGTAATTATACCAACATAGATTGTAGTGTAGCCCAGTGCTGAATTAAAATGTATACATGGTAGCAATGATGATGACATTGGAACACAGCGTCTTTGTAATAGCTTTCAAGGGTTAAGGCAAATAAAAAATGTGCCAGATCGTTTTTAAAGCATTAAATGCAAATGATCAACGATAACATATTTCTGGACTTAACAGTTGAATGTGTGAATTATTTATGAACACATTAAGAATTCAAAATATATTTGTAAAACTTTCATATTTTAAAAGCATATTTTAAGTCTTGCTCTTTTAATGCACTGTTGCAAGTACAACCCTTATACGTTAATGCAGTATTTGCTTTAAACATCTAATTCTTTATGGAGTTCTTTTAATTAATAAGTAGTACTGGAATCACATGTTAAGGTAGCTGTCTACTATTTAAAGTTGGTTTTAGAAAGGAAAAACTGGTATTCAAACCTTTTATGAGTTACATACATTCTGTTTAGAAATTCGTATTTGGGCCTTGATCCTCACATGTGCTTTGCCTATATAAACCCCTGGGTGTGCATGGGATACTGTTGCCGTAAGTGGGGCTCTATGCCTGTGCAGGCATCTGTCTACATGGAACTTATTGCAGGATTGAGGGTCTTAGAATGCAATATGTATTATATCTATAAGCCTGAATGTAATTGTTGGCCTACCTAAAGCGCTTGATTTGAGTTTTACATTAGTTCTCTGTTATTGTTAATAATAATAAATCATGATTTATGTAGATACTTAAATAACACAATGGTGAGCGTGGTACATATGTACTAGTAGATAGGAGGATATAGCACTGTAAATGTACACCACTGATAATTAAACTATTAATAGTTAATAGTGTAGTTTCATTCAGGGCCAGAGCTCAAAGTCCCATTGACTTTAGCAGGAAATGTCGGGCCCTAATAGAATCCAATATCTAGTTGGCTTCCTATTTTAAAATGGTCTTCATAATTGTACATTTTAGCCCTCCCTTTCTTTCTGACACATGGAAAATTTGTTGCCAGAAATATTAATAACTTTGTCATCCAGATACACAGTGTCGCTATGGTCTCTTACAATTGTTATCTATGCATATTTGTTCCTAGAAATTACTCTATTTCATGAAAATGTATTTTGTTTTGCTTGTTTATCAACCAGGAAAGAAATAGCGTTTCCCTTAATATATTCATTCATATTTTCCTTTTGCATTTTTTCATTTCATTTACACCTTGCATAATAGTAGTTCAGTTTTCACTGACATTTTTATAGCTGCTATGACAACATTCCTGTTTTGCATGATACATGCATAATCGTCTGTGATCACAGTTTTATATCGCTTTCATTCTCTCTTAACCGTGTTAAGATTCCTTTTTGCCCTTCAACCCAATTTTCATATGTAGCTATGATTAAACTCGTTTAAACACTTTCCTGGTAGTTTCATATTTATTCATAAAGGGGAGCAGTTGATAAAACACCTTTTCTGTAATCAGTCTGAGTTTTAAGTCTGATGTTTCTTCAAAGTTATCATTAGCAAGCATCTCAATCAATTCACAGCCTTTCAACATCTGTTAACTAGTGTGGCAAAAATGACACTTTCCAGGAAACTTTGGTGTGTGTAAGCTGTGATATTTTGATGCTGTAACTTGTCACTTTAGTGGTATTGTTAACCTTGGAAATTATTGTATTTTCAAAAAAAACCCAAACCTACCCCCAAATTTAAAAAAACCCAGAATTGTATGTAGCAGTCTGCAGAGATACTTTCTGCCTGTTTCTTGGATTATTTGTACATGTGTGGACACATATCTATGAATATAAGTGCACACATTCTTCACAGAGTCCCTCTCCACCAACCCTGAAGTTGGAAAAGAAGGTAAGTTCTCACCATATGGAATTTTGGTTCTACCTATGGGAGGCAAAATGACTCAACTCTTTCCCACTATAAAGGTCAGCACCTCAGTTTCCCATCAGACCTTTCTCCCTTTCTCCTGATTTTAAAAAACAAAGAATCAGAATGTTCTAATAAACAAAGCTCCATCATTTTTGGGTCTGTTCTTCAGGCTTTTCTAGAGTGATGCTGCAAAGACATCTTTTGCTCTTTACATGAATCTGTTCATTACTTTTATTTCTGTGGTTTATTTCCTCACATTTGAATCCTGCTTCTTTGAATTGTACAGAGTTTTGCCTTCAATGGCACCATTGTTTGCTTAAGAAATTAACCAATTTACTAAATAATTGAGGTCCTAAGCAATAACAAAATGATTTCTTTAAAGCGTGGCATCTGAGATATGAGATAAATATGAGATATTTGATTTCCCTTGTCATGAAGGATTTCACTTTGAAGTTTTCTCTTTTATTAGGAAAGCTTATAGATTCTGCATCACTGTTGGATAAAGATGCTGAAAAGAACCAATTTTTTAGATTAAATTAAAACTAAATTAGACTTCATTGTCTCTATACTGTGAAGAAATTAAGTATTAAAGATGGCATCCATCAACAGGATGAGTACTTAAAAAAACAAAACAAAAACCCCCTAAAACTCGACATTAAGTTCCCTTTAATCAGTTTGTGCTACCACTAATTGCACATGAGCAAGAATGATCTAATCAAAGGGGATAACCTCTTCCTGTGAGAAGATTGTCATTTCTGTGGTCATAAAGTATGTAGAGAAGATTGTAGAGGTCCTAGAACAGCAGCAGTTGCATTCTCTCTTTGATATAAAAGAGAGCCATATTGTACACCACCACATCTACAGGTTTCACTGGTTGTTTATACTGTAATTATATGTACATCTTTTGACTCTTCTTTGTCCCTTAGCTTTGTACCAATTCTGCCTTGAAATCTAGGTGTTATGATGTTTTAATAGGCAGTTTGCTGTTAACAGATAAGTAATGCTTTTTCTTGGAGAAAGAAGATTTCCCTGTTCTTCAAGTCCTGCCAAACCAGTGGTGCAGTTTTTAATGCCTTCTCATCCAAAGCTGCAAGGAAATCAGCTACCAGTTCTGTTTCTGCGCTAGCAAGATATCCGGGCTTACCTAAAAACAAACGGGGGAGGAGGCAAAGGAGTGCATATTTTCGAAAATTGAACGTCTTTGGCCAAAGTTATAAAATGTCCATGCACCATTTTATCTCTTTGGGGAGGTGTGGACACTGTTCAGTCTACCCTGTCATTGGACAGTGTGAAGAGAAAGTACACAGTACTAGAAAGATAGATGTAAGTCCCTTTCTTACTAATAAAAACTCTGAGCTTCAGTGGTTTTAAGCACCTGCACCCACTGACTTCAGAGGGAGCTGCAAGTGCTCAGCACTTCTGATGATCAGGTCCAGAACATTTCCTTCCTTCCTTCTCCTGTTATGGAAAACATCTGAATTTGAATAAGAGGGTTATCAAGTTATGTATATTGAAACTTGTCTGATTATCCAATGGACAAATCAGAATTTTTGCCTATTTAGATATAGGTCCAAATTCATTTTCGATGTAACTCCATTTACTTTGAAGGGATACAGTTGGTGCATTGTCTTTAAATAAGGATCAAATTAAATGGCAGTGCAAATCTTGGGGAGACATTAAACTAGTCCTTTAAGTCAAGAGACTGCCCATTACAAATGGTCATTAGAGCAAATTTCATTGTGCTACGTCATACTTGACTAGCAAGTCAGATCAAGTATAATTTTTCCCTTCTTCCTCAGGGACAAAAATATTATTTCATATCCTCCTGAGTAATCAGAGTACTTTCTTTCCTGGTCATTCTTTAGTGTAGAGAGAAACTTTTCAACAGCAAGAATTTCATGCACATTATTCTGACATATGAAGAGCATTTTAATTCTTTTAAATTCTACTTTAAATTCAATACACCTTTGACTCATGATTTTCAGTCAAGTTCTTGGTGTAGAGAGAACCAATTGCCTCTGTAGTAGGTACCATATATGTTTGGTCACTTATATTTTGGATTTTTGTAGCGGAAAATCTTTGTGGGTCAACTTATTAGTAATTCTGGCAACTTTCTGGCCTCTTTAAGGAATCAAGAGATTTCTACTTCATGTTCTTCTCTCTTTAGATTATTCCAGAGTGATATCTATGTATTGTTCTAGTTTTGAATTGGCAGATTCAATTCCCTTAAATTTGCTTTACTAAAAAATGTATTTCTTTTGGCCCTGTCTCTAAGCAGGAAGGTTCTAACAATTGCCTCTGTGTCTTCAGTTGAACTTTGAGAAAGAAGATTTTAGTTTCATTATCAGACTTTTTCCTAAGGTAATATCAGATTTTAAATGAACCAGTAACTCTGTTGATCTATCATAATCAATCCACATTTCTTTAGAGCCAGTTTTCATTCTTTGAATATCAGGCAAAACATTGACTCTTACCTTGGACTAATGATTCTATTTTACGACTCAAAAGCATTATTTGTCCCATTTTATTGGCTAGGGAAAGACACAATGCATCCAAATACTACTGTTTCCAGGTGGATCAAGGCCTATGCAAGAATACTTCGAACAACAGGATCTTGAGTCTTTCCATACTGCATGAAGCTTTATTCTGCTGGGAGTTGTAAGCAATTCTCAGATGGAATGTACCTTTTGGAAAATTAAAGAGTAGCAACTGGGTCAAACGTACACATTTTTCCTACCCACCATAAACTTGTATTAACTTCTGCAGCAAATTCACTTTCAGTCATAGGATCTGTCAGATACTATAGTCATTTTAAGGTAAGAGGCTATTGCCTGCTTCTATTGTCAATTACATTTCTATATGGTGAGGACTGAACTTCTTTTCCAACTCCTAGATTGGTGAAGAGGGGAGGATGAAAAAGAGTAATTACTTACAAGTAATGGTGTTTTCTATAGTCCTCCTCTTCACCAACACACTTTCTCCTGCCTCCCCTGAATCTCTTTCCTCTTTGTTTTGTTGTCTTGGAATTAACCCATGCACTGGGGGTAAATGAGGTGCTGACCTCACGGGGAAGAGTTGAGTCTTTTTACCTCCTGTTTCCTGTAGGTGCAGCCCAAACCCCATATGGTGAGACGTTACCTTCTTTTCCAGCTCCTGCACTGATGGAGAGGAGGACTATGAAAAATGTCACTGCAGGTAGGAAATAAAGTATACGCTGAACTTTATATGTGTGTAAACAGTTAGATACTGTAGTAAATATAACCACACCCAGAGGTTAACCCTGCCTTTAGATTCAGAGTCATATGTTGTCTTGTGTGTGCTCACCCATGCCTATCAAAGAATAAGATCAGCGCCTTTGAATATAATGTTGTTGTACAATTGTAAAAATTGTTGTTTTTCATTCAGTTATGCCAGAGTAAATCCATTGACTCTAGGTTTTACTCCAGAATAACCAAATGCAGCTTCGCTCCATGTGTTACAGGATCAGCATCAGCTAGTATCAACAGCACGTCATTTGTTACAGCTTGTTTTACTCATCCCATTGCCAATATGTCTTCTCTAGCATATGGGGATATGGCCTGTCATTTGCTAATTCTGCATCTGTGACTTCTATCAAGAGAGAAATGTCTGCAACAAAAAATCAAGTGATGAAAGATCATGCAATGATCAGTAACTGGACAGTGCTGAACAAAACTGTGGCCAGATGTAGATGGCTGATGTTCTGTGGCATGGTCTAATTCTTAAGATATTTAAGAAATAGTTAAAGTGAAAAAAATATACATAGGAATTTTGTCATGATCAGAATAGGATTTTACACCCAAAATTTAGGACTGTCAAAAAAGAAAAAAGATCTTAAAAAATCGACTGTTAATAGATAGGTTCCCATTTATGGAAAAAAAGGCATGGAAAGGGTTTATTTTTAGAGGAATAACACTAGTATGCCAGAACCAGAAAGTGAAATTGATTAGATGCTGGCTGTAAAGAAAAATGAAACTATCTTGTTTTCAATGTACTTGGACCACAAAGTTCAAAAATGATCACATATGGTGAAAAGTAAATTTCTAAAAAATATTTTAGTTAGACTCTAAAGAGTTATATTGATAACACTGGCAAGGAAACAGTTTATTTTTTTCAATGAATCTATACCTGACAATAATGCTTTAAAAGCAAAGTGTCTTATTGGCTTACCCCAAAAAAGTAAGAAATTTCAGAATTTAGGAGGAAAAAATTTTTTTGTCACTTTGGCAATTATCATAATTCACAGAGATGTCTTAGTCTGCAGTATAGGTGGGAAAGTCTGAATGTTCTTGCTTAAGAATCTTTTTAAATCTTACAAATCTAGTAAATTTTTGTAGCTGAAATGTATGTGAGAGGCAGAAGACTCAAAAAAAACCCTGTGTATTAAAACCCATGAATTACTTATAGTTCTGATAATACAGAAATGTTTAAAACATACAGCGCAGCTGTTGAATATGTTGATAGGGAATTATTAAAATTAAATATGGATTCTTGCCATGACTCTTAACAGCACCTTTAAATCGATAGTGATTTATTTTGTCAGTGTTGGAGGCATTAATGTCTATTGTCAAGGCCTTTAATGCTTACAGCTTTTCCAGGTTTGGCTAACAGGCCATTTGGAGCCATTACACTCTATTGGTGCAATGTGGATGCTATGCATAGGTACTAAGCCTCACATGCCAAAAACTCCTTATGAAGTTGTTGATGGAAAAAACTTACTGCACCTGCTTCATAACCTGTTTTTAAATCAAAATATGCAGTTGTTTTTAAGTGTCACTGCCAAACTGCTCAACAATGTTGAGTGCAGCAACTCTGGAGGTCGGTGCAGAAAATCAAATGTCATAAACTACCCAGTCTTGAATGGTTTGTGCTTTGTGCAACTGTAATCCCTGAAATCTGAAATGTCTGTGTAACAACTTTTTTATTTTTGTTTAAAGATACTCCTGTGATGCAGTCTTGTAAGCCAAATTTCAACAATTCAGAACAAGGGCATGGTTACTTGTAAAGCTATGGCTCAGTATGCCTTGGTTATTAACCCCTGCAAATAAGGTTTTTCTCCCCTTTAAGTGGAAATATCCATCAGACCATTAACTACAGCAAGCATGGTGATATCACTCTTGCATGTTTATTTTATGTAAATATTAGTTATGAAAAAAACATTTTGAGACCAAAAATATATCTATGAAATGGTCTTGTCCAAGAACCTATTTTTCTTGTGGTTAAATTGAGGGAACTGCTGCCGTTTGCAATCTAGGAATGTGCAATCTAGGACTATAACAGTGTTTAAAAGAGAACTGGATAAATTCATGGTGGTTAACTCCATTAATGGCTATTAGCCAGGAAGGGTAAGGAATGGTGTCCCTAGCCTCTGTTTGTCAGTGGGTGGACATGGATGGCAGGAGAGAGATCACTTGATCATTGCCTGTTAGGTCCCCTCCCTCTGGGGCACCTAGGATTGGCCACTGTTGGTAGACAGGATACTGGGCTAGATGGACCTTTGGTCTGACCCGGTACGGCCGTTCTTATGTGGTGAAACCACATCATTGTACACAACATTTTATTTGGGTAGAGGTATTCAAAGTGGCAACACACCATGAAATCCATTAACAGGAAAACTTGTTAAATTCATCAAAATTTATCTGATGTGGAGCCCTGAATAAGAAACTATAGTTTAAGTTTCCATAGTTGATTATCAAAGCGTATTTTGAATGAGTGCTGGGCAAAAGTTGTATTCTTTGTGGATGTCTGCTTTCTAATGAGCATACAACCCCACTTTAATCTAGATTCTAGGCTTTGTGGGTGCAAGTTCCCATACTTCTAGTAAAAGTAAGGGCTGTGCATCCAAGTTTAAAACTAGTATGCACCTGCAAGTCCTAAGAGAGAACTTGTGCTCCACAAATGAAACATACATAGTTGTTCAACTGGGTTCCATTATGCACCTTAACTAGACCTCCACTAAAATATACTGCAATCTTTACTCAGGTGAGTGGCCCTTATTCACGTGTGTGGGTCCCATGTGAAGTCAGTAGAACTACTTACATAATTACAGACTAATGACGTGAGTGAGTGCTGCATGATCCAATGATTAAAACCCAATCAACTTAATTTCCATCCTTTTTACCCTAGTAGGCCTTGATCCTGGCGCTCTAACTACTCTATGTAGTCCTTTAGACTTCAGTGGGATTTCTTCTGGTAGTAAGCACTATGCACAGAGTATGTTTTTTCAGGATTAGGACCATGCAGCCTCCTCTGAGCTAAAGACAGAGGTATTTTTTAATAAAACTTACACAGCATTTTGTCATAAAATTTAAGGCCAGAAGGGATCACTAGATCATCTACTCTGGCATTATTGATGTTAAACAAAACAACCATATTAACTTCAGCTCTAATCAGAAGATAAAGAAATCTAATGGGGAGAAAACCCTTAAAACTGTTGGGGGAAAGCTATCATTTTCAGACTTTAAAGCCAGCATAGCTACCAGTTGAGAGCTCTAAATTTAATTACTTGATAGTTTCATTTAAAGTAGACACAAGAATATCCCCCTTCCCTTGCCAAGTAAACATGCATGTGAGTGAATAAAGGCTAACACTGGTGACTATATGTTTAATCAGACCAAAAAACTTCTAGTCAGATTTCAGCATGACACCGAGTAAGGGAGTCGTAAGCCTTAGTGTTACAATCATCAGTTGTTCTAAAAAAACAAAAGCTACGTGTGCTAAGAACACTTCAGCAAAAAATCTCCAGACTCCTAACACTTGCAGGTGTGCACATTGGGCTGCATCGGATTTCATATCTGCCTGTGTGCCTTCTGTCTGGGCTGCTGTTAACGTAAGTTAGTTCTCACTGGTGAAACGCTGTTCACATGCTGTTCCTCTCTGATCAGGTTTAATGTCATTTAGGGCTTGTTTCTTGTGTAACAGGGCTGGAATTTCTTATTTCGGTTCCTATTTGCAGTGTTAGTTAGCTCAGCCTCTGGCTTCTTTGCCAAGCTGGCAGAGCATGGGGGTTGACTTCCTGTGCAGATGATGTAAAAGTGATTCTGTGATTCTTCCTCTGCAGCCATTGGGAGATAAAAGCCAGGACAGTGGGGATTGTAAAGAAGGAGCCAAATTATATGTATAATATTAAAGTGAGTGCATTTGTGGTTTTGCTGTTCTCCAGGGTTTTTCACAAGTAGAAAAACATGAATTAGCATTTTACATTTCCATATATTGACTGGCAAAATAGCCTCCTCTCAATTAAGACCTATAGCTTTTTGGGATATATGCAACAATTTTATAAAATATTTACAGCAAGATTTGCATTTTACACAGTATTACAATTTTTCTTGTGTTTTAGCAGAAAGGACTGAGGCCTAAGAGAGGAAATGCATTCAGTGTATCAAGAAGAAATCTAAAACTGGATTGCTAGCATTCAGCAGTAGAAATGTCCAGGGTTGATTATTATTTCCAGTAATTTCTAAGGTTGATTTTGCCAACCAGCTATTTGTTATATCCTCTTTAAGGACCATGTTCCCTATACAGATCTATTATTTTCCCTTTAAAGCTGGCTTTGGAAGAGACTGTTTTTAGCTTTGTGCTAGACAGATAAGTAGAACGTTTCCCCCCCCAAATGTAAATGCATGCTGTAAAGAACATAGCTATTTCCTGGATAATTTGCAGTTGTATATTTTATGTTAATTTCACCGAAAATATTGCACCCCTGCCAGGTTTAGTAGAGGCTCACTGTGATATGAATAATTTCTAGCGAATCATTTTTTTTCTTCATTTAAGATTTGGCACCTTTTTAAGATTTTAATAATAGCAACAAGGAGGAAGATTTAGAACAAGTGAAACATTAGAGCCAAAGAAACTCATGTTGAGCGCTAATGTAAAATAGCAAGAATAATTACATGGAAAACAGTTTCCACAGATGTTTTTCCTTGTAATGTAATAACTATTTACTAAACTGTTTATTTTAGGCCCTTGGTTTACAATAAAATATTTATATATGCTCTGCTGTAATAAAAAAATATTGACAAAATACTATAGAGATTTTAAAAAAGACCATTAGTATTTCTCTGTCTAGAAAGTGAACACAACAAAAGTTGTATGTGCCATTTTTCATGCACAGTATTTTGAGAGGTTTGGGGTATTAATAAAATAACTGTCACTAGCTGGAGTACTCACCTTGAACTAACAGATAAGAAATTGGTGTGTATAAAAATTGAGCCACAACATATTGCAGAACATGAAGGCTAGCACTCTAAGGACTGAGGAGAAGTATGTCTCTTCCTTTTAATAGAAAAACATAATCTTGCCCTTGGAGTGTTAAATAATAAAGCTACCTCCCATAAATGTAAAATCTTTCTATATTACGAACAAGATTAAAGTTTAAGATGATAAACCATAAATATTGTTATTAATCTTTGTATATAAATGCATATATGTATTAATACTTGAATACAATAAAGAATATTGGAATATTTAGACTTATTGCTTCATCTTGTCTGCACCAGCTTTATAACATGATTAATTCAAAAGGTTATTAGCATACATTTACTATGTGTATACATTTATGTACAGTGAATATATATTTATGCATGATAATGTTAAAAAGCGCTACAGAACCTAATAGGCTTGTATACATAAATATATAGCATAAATGAATCATATTTTCAAACTTCCATGATCTTGCCTATTAAAACCTTTAACACGTTAGTATTTCTTAACGTGTAGTATCTTGCCTCTCCATTTCACTTTGAAGAAAAATGCTTTCTTCTTAGAAATGATTTCCCATCCTTTAATTGAGTATCCAAAGCATATCATAAGACCAGTGGTCCATTGTATATAAAAAAGTAACTTTTTAGGGGGAGGTGGGGAGGGCAAAAAACAAGTCCAAAACATCGCCATCTCTTTGTGGAGTAAAGATGGGCCCCAAACATCTCTTTAGATCTAAACAGCTCCAAACTACCAAACTTTGGAGAGAAATGGAATCCAAACTCGGAGTCAGATTTTGTGGTTAACTTTTAAAATAAACTTGGACACCACAATTTGGAAAACAGGAAGGGTTCAAAATCTGGAACTCAATCCAAATTTGGCAGCTCATTCTCCATTTTCAAGTAGATAATTCCCTTAAATTTCTGTCTTAGTATATGAGTGAACTTTATAATTGAAGAAGCTATATGGTTTGCAGCAGCCTTGTGAAATCATCTTGAACTTTAAAATATACTTGCTAGCCCTTTATCTTGGCCATTGTTGTTTATGAAAAAACTAAAGATACTTTATTTTCCTATTTAAAAATATTCATTCTGGGTGAATGAGCAAGTAGAATTTTGTCCGGTTGTGTTACAGAGTGCACAAAAATAAAGTGTAGAGCAGAAAACTGCTAGCTTGAGAACCAAAACTGAACAAAAGAGGGAGCTAAGAAATCTAAAATGCTCCGTTTTAAGACAGGATAATCATGGTTAACAGATACCTCCAAATTCTCTGTTTTGTTATAGACCTTTTTTTCCATGGCTGTTTTATACACACACTCATATATATATATAGAGAGAGAGAGAGAGAGAGAGAGAGAGTGTAGAGGCATATTGTGCTATGCATCCTATATATGAAGACATTCATATTCTCTCGTTCTCCCACGTCCCTTCTCCCAAATATCTGCACTGTGGAATTTAATTAGAACTGCTTTGTAATAAGTGCTTACTTACGATTTCTTAATAAGGTTATTCTGATCCGAGGAAAATAAATAATGCAATTGGCTAATCAGTGCACTATTTTTAGTAGAGTAGAACAAAGTTTAGTTCTTGGCTGTTAGCCTTTTGGTACCTTCCTGCTTGTGGAATGTTGCCATGTTATGCAATTTAAAAAAAAATGCAACTCCTTTTGAGTCTTCAGGCAGCAATAGGGTCCAAAGTTAGTGTTAAAGTAGACAAAGGAATTTGAGCTTGGAAATCAGTATTACTGTGCACATATCAATTTTTTTCCCAAGAACTCTGTTATTGTCTAAACTGATGATTTTGTTTTGAAATTATATTCTGAAGGGTGTTGACATCCAGAATTATCTAGGAAGTACTTTAATACCTATGCAATATTAGTTTGCTAGTTCAAGGAGTGAAGTGGTTACAAGTGTTGCAATTTTGGAGTTCATGATTGACCCCTTGTTGATTTCAGAGTGCTGGAGGTATTAGTAAATTATTACATGTTTCCTATATGTAAATTAGTTTAAATTAAAGTAAATTAGCCAATTCTCTTCCCCAATATCTTTGTAAAGGCCATTTACTGTTTATTGCAGTAGAAGTCATTATCCTTGTCAGTGATTTTGGAAACAGAATACATCTGATTCAGTTGCATGGGTGCGAGTCACCTATGTAATTGAGGGCAAAATTGGACCCTCTCTCTTTCCCTGAGATATCAACTTGCAATCTAAGGGCTCGTCTGTATGGGGAGTTATTCCTGATTACCTGTTCCTGAATAATTCCATGTGTGGACACACTTATTCCAGAATAAGTGCTTTGTTCCAAATTAGTTTAATCCATTTATAAAGGATTAAACTAATTCAGAATAAGGCACTCTTCTTCTGGACTAAGAGCATCCACACATTGAATTAATCAGGAATAGGTAACTCGCTTTAAATTCACAATCTATTTTGGTCCAGATTAATTCCATGTGACAAGCCCTGAACGTCATATTAAGGTTTCTGTAGCTTCCTCTTACAGGCACAGGTCAAAATTCTTCTCAGTAGATCTTGACTGATATTTTAGTCAAGATTTTAGTGCATAGATCTCTCATTAACCTGAGTGGGAGTTTTGTGCTCATACATAAAGCAGAAATGTAGGAGGCGAGATCCACCATGCAGATCCAAGAGGAGATTAGGAACTTGCCTCTTAAATCAGACAACATTATCTGTGTTGCAGTGTGGAAAAATTGCAAATAAGGAGGTGGATAAAGGAATATTGCAGGAAAACACGTATAAAAGAGGACTTTGTGGAAAGAGTAAATTTTTCTGAATGACGCGTGATGTGACTTATAATAGAGACATTTTTTAACATTCTCATATAAAATTCACCTAGTATCCTTACCATACTTATGAACAGAATGAATAAACTAGCAAACGGCATTATTTTAATAAACTGTTGGCTGTTAGCTCCTCTTACATTTTATCAGAAAACGAGTCCACATGAGTGGATTTTGCCGAAGAAGCTATCTCCAATTTTCTCTTGGAACTATACTTCTAGAATTTGTAAAGGTTTATGTCTTTAACAACTCACATTTTCGTTTTTGTTTTTCATTTGCTGCTCTGGATTTGTATTAATTTTGCAGCATTCATTGAAATTGATCCAGCCTTTTTACATAATTTGCCAGCATGAAATATTACTTCAAAGATAAGCTTTGTTATTAAATACTTAATCTTGAACACTTGTCTTAGTTGGTAAAAATGATCTTTGAGAACTAGGCAAAGAGAAGTCTATTACTGTGGTTTTAAAGCAGCTGTAACTGGAGGAGCCCAAGTTAGTTTACAAAGGTTGGCCACTCCTCGTTTGCCATCACAGCAGCTGGACTTCATTAAGCACTAGTGTTAATTATTGGGAGACCGTTTGTTCCGTATGTGTGCAGAAACACTTGGGGTAACGCACAAAAAAAGGTCACCTTGAAATGGAAGCTTATAGGAAAAAAATAAAAAGGACCAGGACTGCCACTGATTTCATAACATTTCTTACTCCAAGCTGATTTCTGAAAATGAAGAGAGAACACTGCAGCGTGGCCATAAGGAATTTTTTTAACTGCTTGGTATTTTTTTGACTGGGCTGAGGAAGGTGCAGGTATGGTGCTAGACTAATGTGCCCTGGATTAATGCAAGTGGAAGACATTAATGTTGTGTTTTCTGTAATTTGTGTGTGTGAAAATTCCCTCTTTATCCTCTAGAGCTTTCAGGCCATATACTGTATGGTTTGAGGAGGAGTTATTAATAACTGCATATACTGTAAATAGATTCCATGGAGAAAGCCTGTTAGGGGGGAAATGTTTAGGGGGATGAATGTTGCAAAGAACGGCATGAAACACGTGGCAGCTTAAAACAAGTATTGCTTGGAAATGTCTCTCAGAGCTGGTGACATTCAGGCAAAGGGGGCTAAATTCAGCCCTGATGAAAGCAGGTGTAATTATATCCAGCCCAGTGTCCTTTCACCCAATTGCATCAAAGCTCAGTTTAGTCCTGTATACCTGGATAATTGTTAAACAGAAACAAGGTGGGGAGCACCAAGGGAGGGGGAGAGTGAGATTGGAGGAGAATTAGGTTATTACATTTCCTCCTTAATTCTTCATCAGGGCTGCTGCCTGTATTTTCTACAGAAAAATCAATGCATTCTGATTCTGTAATTTCCCATGGTGCCTCACTCAGAGCACAGTGTCTCATGGGAGGTGACATATCCGGTCATGGCAGCTTGAACTATTTTTCCAGTGAAAGAATTCATTGGAATTTCACAACCTTTGCATGCTTTTGTGAAAACACTCATTTGTGTTTGCGCCAACCCGCTAATGGCGGATGCCGGGGTTTGTGAATCCCACCTACATTCGGGGCTCGTTATGGCATGGAATGTGCCGTTAATAATGCATCTGTGAAACTCAGCTGTGAGGGAGCCAAGTAATTATCCCACCGTAGCGTTCTCTGCTTCAGTGTCATCACAACTGGGGCTTCATTAAAAGTCCTAACAGTAGAGATGTTGTGTGGTGCAGCCTGTATATATATTTTTTCATTTAAATTATCAGCAATGCCATGGCTCAGAGGTAATTTGACTTTTTGAAACCGTGGAGCCCCTGTGAATTTCCTTCCTCCTCTCCCTCTCGCTGCCGCACCAGCTGATCAGCCCCAGAAGAACAAAAGGTTTATCTGAAGCTATGAAGCATATATTCACCAGCTTCTGGCGTCTAGATA